>NC_064640.1:692527345-692830376 GCF_023864345.2 Schistocerca serialis cubense | reverse complement strand
TAGCTCCTGTTCAGTATTTAGTTTTAATGTGTTGGGAAAGATCATATCTGTCTACCGCTGTCTAGTATTTATAAAATGTGTTTGCCTTCGTAGAATAACGTGCAGTAGAATATGAGAATGGTACAGTGAACAAGACAAATTTTCTTTAAAATCTCAATATTTAATACCACTGAACCTCATAAAACTACTACTGTGTTAATGACCATTCGAATTCGGAATTCGGTACATTTCTTTTATTGCCAATATTCTTTTCAAAATTAAAAATGCTACTAGATAGTCTCTTACCGGTCATTATTTTGTGCCTTTTCCGATTATTTTGTGCTTTCAACAAGATTAACGTAATCTATCGTCGTATGTTTGTACTGGAACTCATACTTTGTGACGATGTTGTAATGATCGGTTATTACGAATCACATCTTGAAGTCTCCCAAAGGCATAACACACTAATGGCTACTTTTATGGCATGTACAATGTCGAACTACTTATTTAAGACTATTTATTAGGGTTCGAGAATGTCGCTCTTAGCGTAAGATTGTGTCCGGTGCCCAGAGTAATACAGCCACAGCTAGGTACGCTAATCCAAACGACCTCTCTTCTGCAAAAAGCCCACTGCCAGTCTTCTTCTGTCTCGTATGAGAGGTGGCAGTCAAAATTTGGTGCGATCTACAAGAGATATAAGTCACAATTAGGGCAACTAGGGATATTAAGTTAGACGTGGACGATTCCAGATGGGCCAGACAGAATTTGATACCCAGCACACGGAAAATACAAAATTCGGAACTGAGTACCAAGCAGGAAAATAGTTTTCTAAAATGTATACGAAAACAATTGATTTAAGGATGCATGAAACTTTATCTGCAGCATTGTGTCTTTTATTTATGACGATGTCCTGTCAAAGAAAAGTTTTTATTTCAAGAGTGATGATAGCGAATCTTATTACAAAAAAGAGATAATTGTATTTTCAAAGCTGATGACGTGACGCCAAGGAAGACAATATGGAAATAAAATTGCAACAATAACTCAAGACCAAATTCTTTGATTTAGATGAGGGATGAAGCCAACATCAACAAAGACGATTTTGGAGTGTGGCTTTAAGGGAATGTTGGAGGTCTAAAGAAAGAATGAAAACACAGTAAATTACAAGTCTAACAGAAGCAGACGAAATCTTCTTTCACATGGCGGATGTAGCCAACGCCTGGGAATGTGACGCTGGAGACTGAAAGGAAGGATATAAGGGGAGGATGGAGGCCTAACGAAGGAAAGAATAATAAATATCACCAGGTTAGTGACATGAAGAACAGACAGAGAAAAATGTCTTGTCTTAAATGGCAGATGAAGACAACGCAAAGGAAGGCGGATTTGAAGTGTGAATGGAACGCTGTAAGGGGTTTTTGGAGCCCTTAAAAGAAGAAGAAATGAAAATGAAAACGAAATGGACACACACACTTTTGCCACTGGACTGAGTAAGTCTGTTAAAGCTCCGATATCGGTTGCTAGATTCAATGTATTTAGCAGAGCAGCTTAGCTGTAACGTCTCATTTTTAATTTTGCCATTTTAATAGGCTGAGAAGATAATCACAATGCTACATTAAGGAACATAATGTTGTTCGCATGTTCAGATATAAAGTTGTGAGCACGAGAAAACTGTGATAGTCTAACTTTAGACACGTGTATAACAATTTATTCATCGACTGTATTTGGAACAGGAAGACTTTCTCTTTAGAGTATGATTATAATCGTCTAAGCAATCATTTGTCAGTCTCATTTCGTGTGAACCACAACATTATTTTGTACCGTAACTTACACTACCACAAATAATTTCATTCTAAACAGGTATCTAGAAATCACGAGACAGTTCCATATTAGGGCAAGATTATCCTTCAGTCTTGAAATGTCTCTTTCTCTCACAAGGTTATATTCAGGCATAAAAGTTCTATATTCCCCTTTTTATGCACTAGCAGAAATGAAAAGTGAATCCATAAAATATTGGTAAGAGCTGTAAGAGAGTCAAAATGCCCAAAAAGACCAAAAACACAATGGAGAACTATAATTTCGCAGGTACTCATGGGATACACTCAAAACTTAAGACAAACTTTTATCAATATTATCTACGAATAGGTTTATGCAAGATAACCTCTGACAAAGTTGAAATAGCGATGTTCTTGTCACATTAATCCACCAAGTTACGAAAGTTGGATATAATATTACGTGATAAGACATTTAAATTTGAATGTTGCAAAATAAAAGCAAGACGATATTGGGGTAAAGACAAAAATAATCCTGCTGAAACCACCATACGTATTATACAGAGTACAAGAAACAGCTGTAGTGAATATACGCAAGCTCTATAATAAAAAAATTAAGTTATGTTTATCCGTGTGAAGGATAAGAATGTAATAGTATATGTATGATGAATAACTAAAATCAGAAATGCCGACAAAATTGTTACGATGCTGGGCTGGACCAGTAGTCAGGATGCTATTCAAGGATGATGGGGAAAGCGCGGGGAGAGAGGCATCAGTTCCTCGGTGGTCATAGAATCAGGAATGCAGCGACAGTTCATTGTACACAACGCCATATTATGCAAACCTCGAGCAGCATTTTGCAGTTCCAGTCACGTAATGGAACGAAGTGTTAAAACAGGTTCATTATAACGTGATATGTGGCCACAGACACCACAGGACCACAAAATGGCGAGTGGACAAGCATTTCTGTCGGTGTACACGAGAACAGGATATTGATCAACATCGGAGAAACTGTATAGCATGTGTCCAACAGGCTGAATTGAGCCATCAACACATTCTCCTGCGAGGGTTACCAGAGGCTAGTAACCCATCTGAACTAATCCGTGAAGATACCTATGGTCCTTTTCCACAAACACCGACAGGGAAGCACTATGTACTCATAGTTAAAGATAATATTTCATACTACTTGGGATTGAACGCTATCCCAAATCAGCAAGCCGACACAGAGGCAGAGCCAGAGGTGAACATTTGGTTATTAAAATTTGCTGCTCCAGATATGTGAATTACAGATGAGGGCACCAGTTTTGTGTCAGAGTTAATGAAACAAATGAGTAATCTGTTATGGATTAATAAGGTAAAGACGAGTGCATTACATCTGCAGGTGAATGCAAGAATGGAGCCTCTGCATTGGACAATAGGATAATACTACGCCACTATGTGAATAACCTTCGAACGATTGGATACTCTGTTGGCGTACGTTGTATAATTCTAAGATTCATCGACCTACATACAAGCCTATTACAAAACAAAGTAGTATATGGCTGGATGCAGAGACTCCAGCAGCCTGCGTCAATGTGACGCCAGCATACTTCCTTGTGTAATAATGAGGCAGACAATGCTGCTGAGGGTAAAGACACACCATTGAGACACTGCCTGCAGCTGCGAACAAGTTCTTTCTAAATAGAGCATAAAGTTTAATTTGGCTACATTTCTGATTCCACAACGGCAGAAGAACTGGTTCTTCGCAGCCCATGCTCTTCCCACCATCCTGGAACAGCTTCCTGACTATCGGACCATCGTGGCACTGTAACAGCTGGTGCCAGAAGTGTGCCAGCCCATAGCACCTAATACAGAAGTGGAGTATAAATGTTTGCCTGGAGTGAAGTATATAGCGTCCAATGAGTCTTCATTTATTTATCCTTGAGGACCAGAACAATGGTTGCATTCTGTAAATATAAGTACTGTAATGAAATAAACATAAACAGTATGACAAATATATGTTCTGCAGTGGTGTCTCTTTCTATGATCTTCCTCGCTAAGCAGTGAGCATGTTCCAGTCAATAAATGTGAAATTGTGTTTTAGGCTACATTAAGAAATGGTTTAGCAATTTTTAGAATGTTTTTAAGTATTAACTAATTTTTCTGTTGCTGGTCATATTTGCAAACAAAAAGCACATATTGTGGGTGTTCTACAGCACAAACGTATCTAGTTAGCCAGTTTCACCACAAATGTTCATTATAAGAATTATAAAAAATGCTGTGCCTGAAACACTTCGTTTATATTCCGAATCTCCCATGACAAGCCGCAGGTCCCTGTTATGCTGTCCTGCCACGCTGGAAGACCTGAATTTTGCGCCGTGTTCAAAAGTATTCGATTATTTATGAAAAATGCGAAGTATACAGGCAATACTGGATTAACTTCGCACTAGTGATCGACTTTACAAATTAAGCAGCACTTGCCGACAAGTGTGGTTCGATTATTGTACCACACTTAGTCTAAGGCACAACAGAACCTCTGAATATTGTCACATCACTCTCTCTCTCTGACACACACACACACACACACACACACACACACAATGTTCATGTTACATATGACATTGTTATTTCCATGTCTAAAATATCTGTCAAAACTGATGCCTAAAACGTGTCTGTGGACTATCAACTAAGGGTCACAATGTTTTTCCCATGTCTAAATTGTGTGCAATATTTATAGAATACATAAAGATATTGGCTTTTTCGTCCTAGATATATTCGAGGCAATGTTGCTGGTAGCACAGTCATCGAGCTTTCATCTCGCAATGTTTTTAGAAGTTTTTCGGTTACCCTTACCAAGCATCATTTTCGGGGGAAGAAAATAATTCCTCACGTTATACACTAGAAAAGTATAATGGACTTAAGTGACTGGCTGATAAGGATTTTTAATTAATTTTTCGATCTTGGCATCTAGCTGCATTATGTTACACTGGTCTTCAATAGACCGACTTCACATTTTCCGACGCTTTAGCGTAACAAACCATACTAAAAATGGTATACTTTTTGATGAGATATTTAATATATTGTATCACCCCAGATACATATTTTCGCAACATGTAAAGCAAACTTCGTGATGCACGAAATACGAAATGTTACCCTAACACAACATGGCCAACGACAATGATGGTACAAGCTTCCACAAAGACAGGAATGTTCTGTAATCCGAGAATACGATCTTTGCACCAAAATAAAATTATTTATCAAAATATGTAAGATTTCAAGTACAAAACAAATGTGGCACAACTCTCAGAATTTAAAGTGCGCTTATCAATGAGAATAAGTTGACTTTTGTACCAGAGTAAACAATGTTATTTCCACATCTAAACTGTATGTATTATTTGCCACAAACTTGTCTTAGTTCAGCTAAAATAGACATCAAAGTCAAACAGACATTATGGTGAACCCCCATGCTGGGGTATTAATTTGTATTACAGTACAAAAAGTTTGTCGTTTTCTATTGATAATGTTACATTATATTGTCACTCAGTGGAATGTGCGTGAAATTTTCGTGAAATAGTACACTGAACATCAGTAATAAACGTTTCATAGGTAAAAAACAAAGTTTTCTATGCTTTCAACTATCGACTTTCAACTACTTCTCAAAACGTTATAGCAACTTCTTGTTTGCGTGTTAACTTTATCTTGTTGTACAAAACGCTAATCGTCTGTTGATAATTGTACCTTATGCTATCGCCCAGTGGATACTACATGACTCTTTGCCCCATACATCACCATTTTACAGAAAAAATGTGAGAAATTGCCCCTTAAATCTCCATGTGACGGCAAAATTGTAAGAAATTACTTCATACACCACGAATGCATAATGGGTAGCATTTTGGGACAACGATGTTCAGTTGACTTTGAGACTGCAATTATGCCAGATCCATGAGGAGCAATGATGGTCAGTTGACAAGTTGACTACTATTACCCCAGATACAATTGGATAGGGCAATGATAATGAATGGGCATGGTGATTGCCTTTACACCCAATATGCCATTATCTCAACTCAGAAAAATATGAGATGCTTGCAGACTGTGCAAATGTGTAGCTGCAGGCATCAGCAAGTATAATCATGACGTCATTTCGTTTATACCTCCTAAATTTAAAACAAGTCTCGACTCATGTGAGAGTCTAAGCGCACATACAAATCTGAGCTCAATCCTCACTGATAGCACACATATGTCGTGAGGAGGCAGGGAAAAGTGTGTGAGGGGGCTCTCTTGCTTACAATGTAAGGGATATTGAGGTAGTATGTGTATGTATTCTTAGTCAGCAAGTTCTCAGACGAGTTGAGACTTGTACTAAACTAAGAATGCATATTGGAGATAACATCCTCATTACACTTGCTGATGTCTAAACATGCACAGTGTTAGGTTGTGGCAGTTGTCCCACTAGCTGGCTGTCATTGCCCCAGTGCTATCGGGGTTATCACAGTCAGCAATTGTCAACTTACCGTCATTGCCCCACGACAATATCCACCATGTGCTTATGACATATGGGGCAATTTGTTACAATTTTGCTGTAACATGAAAATGGTTATGGTTATTCGTTACGGTTTTGCTGTAAAATAGTGGTGCATGGAGTGAAGTGTTATGTAGTCTCCACTGTGTTGTAGCAGAAGCTAACATTATCACCACAAGATGACAAATATTTTGTACTGCAAGATAAAGAGAGTAGTATGAGGATCACTGTAATGTTTGGTTGAGTTTGATATTGATTTTACAGAACTAAGACAAAATTTGACGATTAATACAGACAGTTTAAACATGGAAATAACACTGTATATTCTTTCACAAAGATCAAACTATTCTCATCATTATGTGCACTTTAAGTTGCACACGTGTGTTTTGCAACATTACACATATAATTTTTCTCTATTTTGATAAGTTATAGAAACAATCAAAACAATCATTGTTTTCTTTAGTGTGTGGTACAAAGACAGAACTAAACTCAACAACAGGGGCTACTTACCCTGTAAGTTTTTCAATAGTGCCACTATGAGAATGGTGAACAATTTTTTCTATTGTACATCAATTAAGCTATGACGGTAGTGCCACAGCTGTTTTGAACTCAGAATCATAATATTTCTGATGAATGATTTTAGTTTGGTGCATAGATCGAATTTTCGACATATACAAAATACCTTTTTCTGTGGAAGGTAGTTCCATCGTTATCTTTGGTCAGGTCGTACTGCTTTCAATAAAATTCTTCAAAATATGTGACCGCATTGTTAATATGTAAGATTTTCTGACGTTTTAGCCACTGTTGCACAAGGCCTTCCTCGGGGTGTTTTGGTAACTTCTGAACGAGAAAAATTTTAGTTCTTAAATACTAGTAGAAGAACCTGTACTTCTCTTCTCTATTTATGTTGGCAGATGTCTTTGCTATTTCTATCACATCTCTAATTTTACTCTTCAAGGTAAGTATACTTTTCTCCAGTCCACAGGCTTCTCGGAATATCTGTTCGCTGCACTTATCCTTGCTTTCTGCCATCACTGACTTGTTGTGTTGTCCTTGTATATTACACATTAAGAAATTCGAGTGCTACTCAGTCGGACCATCTGGCCCACATACAATGGTGCACAACTTAGGCCGATTTCATAGACTTCTGCAGTATGTAGCTTGTCAATTATATCTTTTGCTGAGCCAAGTTCTTTTACTTTGTTGCTGCTCCAGAAAAGTGATTTGATACCTGCCCGGGGGAGAATTTTGACCACACACTCAGTGACCCCTGGCACATTTGGTAATAGCGTGGTGTTTTGTGCTTTCTTCTGTTCTTCCCTACTGCCTTCATCCTTTGTCGCCATAGTTTTGTTTGTCATTTTCATCACATAACCTCTGGTTCCAAACATGGGCCTGAGGACATCTATTTCCACCAATGACAAGAAATAAAGCAAACAGCAATAAAGGACATCTAACATCCTCCTACTCATCCTTAGTATCCTGTAAGATTAAGAAAACAGCTTCTTCCACAAGTGTACAAGAACTAAATTTTTTCTAATTGAGTAATCACCCTGAGGAAGGTCATTTGCAACAGTGGAGAAAACTTTGGAGAATATTACATACAGACAATTTGGTCACACACTCTGAATAATTTTATTTACAGTGACAAAGGCCAAAGGAGCCGCTGCTTACATGTTGTGTCGTATTTATAGTTCATATTTTGTTCTTTCTGATGTTCTCCTTGCGTCTTACGAAACTATGTACGTTAAGTAATACAACACATTAAACATTTCGTCACCATTTTTGTATGGATTGTTGTGGTGTCGTGTCCGAAAATGTGACGTCAGTGTATATAGAACACCAATGGAACGTAACTACGGTTGGTCTCAAAATTAAAATACCCATTTTAGCCAGCCAGTAATATTTTTCAAGTGTAGAACATGACGCATTACCTTGAATTCCCACTAAAATAGTGCCTGTTGGAGTGTAACATTACTGAAAAAAATATCTCAAAACCCAGGTAATGAAAATTCTATGTACCACCAGTGACATCGTCTCAAGTAAGTCTAAAATCGAATCACCAATACCTTTACATATTGTGATTCACATTACAGACAATTTAGACATAGAAACAGCATTATAGCGCTTAATACGAGTGCGCAAGCAATGGTTTAGGCTTAAATTTCGACGGATATTTTGTATGACGTTGTGTTACATGACATAAACCTTTTTCGTGTGTGTGTGTGTGTGTGTGTGTGTGTGTGTGTGTGTTTGTGCGTGTGTGTGTGTGCGCTTGCATATACTTTTGATGAGTCAGTTTTTTATTTGAGGCTCCGTTGTGCCTTACACCGGGTGTGGTAAATGCTCCAACTACGCTCGCTGACAAGCGCTGCTTAACATGTAAGCTAGATGACTACTGCGAAGTTACACCAATACTGTCAATATCTCTAGGTGTCTTTAATAAATAATCGAATTATTTTAAATGGGGAAAAGTTCAAATCGTTTGGCATGGCAAGGGGGTATGGAAGTTTCAAAATACAAACAGATTATGCCAGGATTGGTATAGCCATTCTGCTGTAACACTGTAACTGACTTTCGTCTCCGAAGAGGTACAGGACTGGAGAAAAATTTTAATACAACTATTTCTGTGACTCACTCCACGAATAATAAATTCTTCAAAGTTCTTAAACCCCACTGAATCTTCTTCCACAACACTAGTCAATTGTATTTTGATTATGAACTTTAAGCCGAAAATAAAGTAAATAAACCAATTACTACTATATAACACACACACATTTTCGTGCATTTCATCTATAAACATGTTTTCAAGATTTAATTACCGACTGATTATGCTGTGTAGTTAGACATGAACCATCAAGTTTTAAAGTACAGTGAGTGAACGGACATGTTGATGCTTGTGACCCCTACTGCTAGCCCTGTCAGACACATCTTGGCCTCCATGTTGGGCGACCAACTGTAGGCTGCTGTCTTTATTTTTATTTTTTATTTTTTTTTGAAATTTGGAGATTTGTGGTAAGGTCTTATGGGACCGAACTGCTAAGGTCATCGGTCCCTAAGCTTAAACACTACTTCATGTAACTTAAACTAACTTACGCTAAGGACGACACACACTCCCATGCCGGAGGAAGGACTCCAACCTCCGACGGAGGATGCCGCGCGAACCGTGACAAGACGCGTTGTGCAGCGCGGCTAGGCGGCTATTGAGCGATAATGTATCAGGAAGGCTGTCCAACACTTTTGGTGCTCATCGATGCATGCTAAAATGCGCCGCCACACTCTTTAAGGCTAAACGGTGCTAAACACTGCTAGACACGTTTCATTAAGTTAGCAGTCCAAAACAGTTTTTATTTAGAGGTGGGCGAAAAAAATTACATAAACAAGTAGGATATCCAAGTCATTCATCATAGAATATTTCCATATGTCGAGATTTGTATATCTATATTCCTACATAAAACTGTGGTACTGATTATTTCTCTCCCATCATATCTCAAGTGAGACAAATTACCACCTGAAACGACTACATATCTCTTCGTATCTTACATTCTTCGTTAGTTTGACTCGTAAAAAACTGACCATTTCCGACCTTCGTTGTAGTTAAGTATTTGTTCACTTCCTGTAACAACTATAAAGTTTAAAAAATAAGTGCTTAATTACCTACAAATTTGCAGGTACTACCTACACATATAAGTTACCTGTGAAGACAGTTTGGCAGCAGTGTTATCCCGATGACTTGCAGCAGCTGCAATGAGCAGCTGAAGTTAGCAGGCTTCATGTCCCATAACGCCTAGATGTTGAAGTCACGTTAAGTAAAGGGAACATCGTGATTCGTGATGAGAGTCACTGAATCAGTCCCTACTCGGTGTACGTTCCCCATATCTTGTTAAATTACCAGGAACAGAACGGACTTTCAGTTTTAAGCTGATCAAAAGATTTTATTAGTATGCACTAAATTCGATTTTCATTCAGTCTTCTGTGGCTCTTGGTAACACCGACAAAGTAAGAACATATGGAATTACTTAAGAACAGGGGTGCTTACTACAGAAAATGTCCGACACTTGCTGCTCGGATTCCCACGACAGCAAGTACGAAAATTTCGAAATTACCTCAGATACTTCGTAAGGTTGTCAAACACTCTTGAAAAGAAAGATGTCACATAGCAGGATCACAGGCAGGGGTAAACAATGATACACAAATATCTGGACCAAATATTCCACGAACTATTGAATGATCCACACTTTTGTATTCATTTGATCAGTAATCTTTCGGTAGCAAGCGAAATTTATTATGTTCTCCGATTAAGATGTAGTATTCATTACATGTAAGACAAGAAAGTAATTCAAAATATCAAGAATTATCAGGTACACATCTCCATGTATGATTTATTAACGTGAGAATTATTATGTATAGATAACTACGAAACTCGCGAAATGCGTTTCCAGTTACTGCTTGGTTCCAAACTAGAATCATGAAGAATAGTGCATATTTAGCAATTGAAATGTGGAGTGCAGCGAAAGCGTGTACCTGACTTACATGGACTTCAGAATATGTAACAGGTGCACTCTTTCAGCTGCTCTCCCTGAAGTGCAACATGAGATTTATCACTCCTCTGCTGTACATGTAGATAAATGACGAGCTCTTACTCTCCTGATGATAATGTGAACCTGTACGTGTCCTCAAGTACTGTGTTCATTGTTTGCAATGTGTCATTAGGTGGTAAGCTTTTGCGTTTATCGTGAAGAATTTGTACGTGGAGCTCCACTGGATCTGTGATTATCTGATGTCTTATTTTCGCAACCTGATGCCTTTCTCCAGAGTTTTCTATTATTTTAAGAGATTTAGGTCTGCAATTAGTGAAGTCGATTGCAGTGTCAGTAGAGAAGGAACCGCAGATCGCATGTCACACGAAAGTGCAATAATTCCGTCGTATCCATAATGGATACACGATAAATCGATGTTTAAGAAAGTATTAGAACGTGAAATTTGGTTGATCAAACTGGTGTGTTCGTGACTACATTTGGTAGCAAAGATGTAGTAAATTATAACGTAGTGCCCGATGAGGCAGTTTTATTGCTTACACAGCGAAAATATAGTAAGCCATAAACTAACTTCCTTTCATCATTTTGTGGGGGTAGTCAGTGACAGAAAGTTTCATAAGGGTTTGAAATTACGTGCAAAATTTGTTGCAAATCACTAAGTGCTCTCATTCGCAAATACTGGATGAATAAAATCTGGGAATTCTTGTGGAGTGAGCTACACTTGTTTTTCAACCCCCACACCGCGCCTTTTATAGGTATGTGGATGATATTTACACGCGATTCTTTCCAGACAGGTTGTGATACCTGTACTTAGCTTGGTTGAAATCGGTTCAATGGTTTAGGACAAGGAGTGGAACATATATGTAAATAAATATAAATATTTTTATAATATGTATGGATAATGGAAGAATAAACAAACCATCTACTTTTCGCTGCTATTCTGTAGGGTGTGGCACATCCTGAAATTTATGGAGTCTGAGATATATGAACTAACTTGAAGTGAAGCTAATTCGTCATCTTCATCTGAAATCAATGTATATTTAATTAATCGTCTACTGATTTTGGATAACTCAAACAGTTTTTGTGAATATAGAATCACTTATTATTTATGCAGTGTTGATTGTTTCCTCTCTTAATAGAGAATATTATTTTTAAAAGGTAACTGAGATCATATTCAGTCAAATTGATCTAGCCAGTAACCGAAAATGTAATTTATTACTGTTGCTAGTAGTAGAAGTTTCAGACGGTAGTAGCCATTTTATATGTATGTCATAAATTTGTTCGCAATGATTTTCTTTAAAAAATATATTAACTTTTAACACCTCAGAATTCTACTCCTACGTAAACGTTAATCCACAATCATAACTAACTTTTAACACTGTGTTAGACACAATACATGATGTATTGAAACTGCCACAATTATATAAATAATCTATTGTCAGTCAGAAAAAATTTCAGTTTCTTATTTGTAGCGCAATTTTGTCAAAAATAATATTGGCTGTCGTATATTTAGGACGGAGTTAACGCCAAAGAAGATGTCATTGGATAGTATAAGAAGTATAAGGTTAATGTAAGGGTGGTTGGACGTTTGAAAAGGTATCGAAAGAAAAGTAAAGAAATAGTGGTAGTCACGTTGTGTGAAGGACCTGCTACATTCAAGATAATAATACCCCTGCATATTTTTCCATTCGACCTTATTCGCAATAGGTACATAATTTTCCTGTTCACATGTATTTTAGTTCGCAATGAACTACATTAAAATTAGGATCAACCGAATACTGACCTTTCTTTAGTAACAGCTTTTCTCAGAGTTTTCTTTTGCGTTAACGGAAGTAGGCGTACAATGAAAGTATTCCTTTTACCGAACATAGAATTTTTGCTTCGATGATGAACTGGGGTTTAATATTATCAGTTTGTTTCATCCATTAATAGGAGATGTAATGTATCGTTTACACCAACAGTAAACGTTTCTGCTAGTGGACATTACATTCATAATATGGAACCTGACGGTAACTCGATAAGAACAAACTGGGGTCGAAGAATTCATTCTTTCTTAACATCCATGCATCCTATCAAGTTTTTGTTTGATAACTTTAACACTAAAATGAGTCATGGACTGTTCTCTCCATTCAGAAAATTAAGGAAAGAATGACTGCAATATAGAAATAATTTTCTGGTTGTTGAATGCGTACTGAAACCAAATTATGTTTAAAAATTTCTCTCGATCCAGTAATGGACAGAGAAAAATGGTCAGTGACAAAAAGTTTAGGCTATAACTGTTCTATATCCCACAATTATTCCATTAGAATATGTGTTGCTAAGTATTACACTGTCTTTCCTTATGATGAATTACCTCTTTACAAGAAATCGTTTCTAAGGGCACAAATAACGAAATGTTATTGCTTACTAGATCAACTTGAAGCCATCCACAGCAAATATGATTCGTTATCAAAGTGTCGCTTACATCTTAAAAAATAGCAGCGCAATACTCAAGTTTAATTATAGCTAGTGCGATGATAGATACTAAGAACACGCAGCCAAAGAAGTCTAAAATGAATATTATCATCAAATACGATTAATTTTATGTATTCACTGAACATCTTCACCTCAAAAATTCTCATTACTGACAAAAGATCTGGTAGTAACATAAAGCTCACAATATAAAATTATTACTCTTGTAGACAGGGAATGTCACGAATTCGACAGTTTTGCGAGGATGACGCTGGAAAAACTTGCACGACGATGTAAACCCTTTGATTTTGTTCTATAGCTATGACACAGAATCAGATACGTTACCAAGAAGAAAGAATTTGAGGGAAAGACTGTATAACACTTATAAGGTTTCCTCTAATGCCTTAGTAATCTAGCTCTTATACTGCTGCCAGTGACTTTAAAATACAGGAGCAGAATTAGGAGACTGTGAGAAGAACGTAGTTCATATTTTAGGTCTGTGGGTTTGAAATTGTTTCACAATTAATGTTGTATGGAGGAACTACCATCAAGAAATACTTGTACTTCGCAATTTAAAAATGGTTCACAGCGGAAAAGAGTGGCCGTTTGGCATGGCCCGTGGGATATATCACCGGGTACTTCATTTCAGCTGCTGTCAATAATTTGCAACATCAGATTCAGAGTTTCTCTCACATGCAAAGGATAAACGGTCAGCATTTACTGCGCTGCCACTGGTTTCGCGTTTTACGTTCTGCACCAGTTTTACTCGTAGAGAATAGATCACTTCGGGACTTCATTGCAGATACATATACGTCCAGTTTCTGTACTAATTATAATACTGCAAAAATAAAAGTTTAATTATCATGTCACACACTTAACTTAATGGTTGTGAAGACAGTTTGGCAGCTGTTTTCTCCAGTTTCCTAGGAACAGCTGGAAGGAGCAGCCAAAGTTAACTGCTTTCAAATACCATGGGCAACACGTGTTCAAGTCTCATTGCACGTTGTACTTCAGACGCTACGCCTGACATTCAGTGGGTATCCGCAATATTCTATTAAATTTTCAGCCAACAGAATGACTGTCAGTTTTAAGCTAAGCGAAGGAGTGTATTAGATTGTATAAACTTCGAATTTCGTTCAGTGTTCTGTACCTGTTGGTACAAAGGTAATACTACAGTGAAGTATAAGTGTGCACAAAATGAATGCATACTACAGAGAATATCCAACACTTGCTGCTCAGATTACTACGACAGTAAGTACGGAAATTTAGGAATTATCTCAAGCAATTTTTACGTTGACAAACGCTACTGAAAAGAAAGATACTAAACAGCAAGAAAACAGGAAGAGGTAAGCACTGATAACCAAAATTTCAGGACCGAATATTCGACGAACTAGGAAGCTACACTTTTGTATCCAACTGAATCTTAAACTTGCAGTAGCAACCGAAACTTATTACTTTATCTGATTGTGACATAGAATCCAGTTTATGTAAGACATGAAAGTCATTCAGAATAGAAAGAATTATTAGATATTCATCTCCGCATGTGATTAATTAACTTAAGAATCGTTATGCATAAATGACTACGAAACTCACTAAATGCATCTCCAGTTACTGCTTGGATCCAAACTACAATAATGAATAAAGATGTATATTTCACAACTGAAATGTGGAGCGCAGCGGAAGAGTGAAGCTATTTCACATGGACTTCAGAATGTGTAAGAGCTCCACCCTTCCTGCTGCTCTCCATGTACTGCAGAATCAGATTTAGCACTCCTCTGGGATACGTCTACATAAATGGTGAGCTCTTACTTTTCTGTGAAATTATCCGTATTGTCAAGTTCTATGTTCGTTGTATACAATCTGTCATTAGGTAGTAAGAATCTGTGTTTATCGTAAAGAATCTGTACGTGGATCTCCAAAGCATATATGATAAATTGATGTTTTATTTTCCCAACCTGTTACCTTCTTACAGAGTTTTCTATTATGTTGACACATTTAGACGTACGATTACTGTTTTCAGAGAAGGAACAGTAGATTGCATAGGATATGGATCTGCAGGGACTTTCGTCGAATCCATAGTGGATATACGCTAAATCAGTGTAAAGAAAATGTCAGAGAGTGGAATTGTGTTGATCAAACTGGGGATTCCTCTGAGAATCTGTACGAATGCTAGTCTATTACTAGATGGGAAATTGTGCGTGAAGCTAGTTTGTAAAGTGAAAGACGTAAATGAATATGGAATTTATACTTTCATCAAGCCGTAGAAAAAGAGGCACGTGTACTTCAGAATATCTAAAGACAGGTATCTCAACTGTATTGTCGCTATTGATGATCGATTTGACAGAATATCAAACGGGACCTAGTGAGGAAGCTCTCAGTCATTGGATGTTGATGTGTATTGGAAGGAGTAGTGAGGTGATAATCTGAGATGAGTTACCACAGATTAAAATTGGGCCAAGTATCGTGGATAAAAGTGTATATTGACACCACCATAAAATGAAGCCTCTGTCGCATGAATCTGTCGGGGAAATCTTAATAATTATGCGTCTGGGAAGTAAAAGAATTATTATTATTGAGAGTTGTCAAAAATATACTGAATTGTGTTTATAGCCTTCTTGGGAACTATAATTATTATTAGTAGTAGTAGATTACTCACTGAGAAGAGCTACCGGCTTACAAGAAGTATATAATATAGCCCTTAAAAAAGTTGAGTACAGAAAGTTTTAAATGCAAATTAATTTTTCTCTGAATCGTATGTAAATTAGACACATGACTCGTTTTATATCATCTCAAAACCTGTCAAGGGAAACAAGCTTTCATTCGTAAGACGAGAGAGAGATATGCTCAACGCGAGAAAATTTCGTTTTATCGTTAGTTCTTAACTTCAGTATCAGCCAGTATATATACGTTTGTCTGCATCAGTGGCAGTTGGAATGAGATGAAATGTAACATACCAAGTCAGGAACATGCGTACGCATAATGAAAGGTAATTCAGAAAATTTGTCAATCGCAAATAGATATTTTAGAATTAAGCAACAGCTAAGTATTACAGTTCGAAGATTTATATGCATTGTTCGTGAAGAATCCATTCAGAGTTTATCCGCCACCATAGCGAAGTCTCAGCGCAGTGGAATGCGATGCGAGGGGCCGGGGTTCGATTTACGGTCGGGTCGAAGACTTTTTTTCCTCTCATCCTCACCGAAACGCAAGCCGAAGATGTCGCTTCAACTGGCAGTTGGCAAGAAGGCAGCTGAGAAGAGGAGGTATTCAGACAGTTTTTCAGACAGATTTGACCAACTTTTAGAGTTGAGTGGAGAGGAGCCTCGTGTAGCTGTAGATTTAGGGAACATGCAGCAATTCTCAGAAATTAGGAGGCCTAGTTTAGTTGCAAAGTCTAGCAGAAAGAAGAAGGTTCTGCTGCTAGGTAGTTCTCACGGTAGAAGTGTCGGCCAGCAGCTGCAGGAAGTACTGGGGAGTGAGTACCAGGTTACCAGCATTGTGAAGCCTAGTGCAGGATTGGCTCAAGTGGCTGACAGAATAGGGGAATTATGTAGGAATTTTACGAAGGAGGATGTGGCTCCTTGAAGATGTCACTCTGCGTTCAGGTCTTAAAAATATTTTTTGTTATGTATAGTTCAACACATTCTCCACATTTTACTGAAGAAGAATAGTTGTTTTAATGTAGTGCTGGAGATGTGATATTTTGGTACCAATATAAGAACAGAACACAACAAAGCACCACGGTGCTGGTGAACATCCCTTATAAAAGAAAGCATTGCCCAAGAAGTACGTAAGTAGTGTTGTCGGCAGCTACAGCTAGTTTATTGAAATGTTTCCAACATCGTGCGTCGGAAAAGATCGGTTTTCTTTTTAAGGATCACCCTGGAGCCAGGAAGAACCCAATATAATGTTATAGATTGCACCTCCTTGGCGGCTGCACTTTAGTCTGAAATGTAAAGAAACTGTGGGAAGTGTGTTGGACTGTAATGTGAATTGTCATTTTATCTGTATTTTATACTATCTTTTTAACGTTTTCCACTGTGCACTGCGCTAAACAATGGTTACACTCATGATACATGTGAGTGTTATTGTTCATTGGCGCTACAGTAACAAGAGGCTGGAAGAAGGATCGTCCATGGGATATGGAAGATCTGTAATTTCCTCTGACAATTAAGGGAACTAATAGACTCTTAACATCACTGGTAACCACTTTCTCTGCAGCCGATACTCCGAAATCAGGATCTCAAAAGGTGTTACTAATAGTGTAACCTGCGTTATAGATAGTTCTTCTATTACGTTACGTTTAATAACATTGTTCGTTGTTTGACTGATTAAGCAAAACTGTAGTGCGCTCCGTGGGATTTAAAGAAAACTGTATGACCAAAAGTTTATCACATTATGTAAGAAGTTTTACGCGAACTCGTGACGGATTAGTATTTTGTGACGGATCTGTAGTTCGTACCAACAGACTTCCAGCTGAGCTATCTTGGATCAACTATTTACGCCTTTGTATATTTCATACTACTAAACCCATCTCATGTTCTCCGCCGTCATTAATAACCTCATCGTCAACTGGGCATTAAGCACTAATCTTCCTCTCTCATATAGTTTAGTTGATTAGCACTCTGTGATAGCTTAAAGCTGTGTGCTAGACCACTGTCATCTAGTGGTGACTTTGTTACTATCTGACCGTATAATCACCCATCTATCACTTTAGACCTTTAAAGAAGAGCACAGCGAGTAGTCAGTGGATTCATTTGGTAAATATGTTGCCAGTAACACCAGTCGTAGTTCTCGAGTGCCGGACGCGATACATTAACTTTTCGGAAAGTTTAATTATAATCAACATTCCTCTGAAGAGTGAAAAATTCATCGTAATTTTTCTGGTTATATATCGGTAGCAATGCGATAACTTGTCTAGCACGATATTTTATACTAATTTCCGGGATTAGGCTAGCATTTAGTTGCCATAATATAATTTCATTTCTACTGTTGCACTCCTTAATGGCTTCTGGGAGGCCTAGAGTCGTTTGGAAGAATACAAAAGCATGCCCAAGTGCCTTGACCTGAACAGGTCTTTGAGTAGGTGCTTTGATACAAGAAAATGTGCCATCAATAGACACAAAATACCATTGATTCTGTGCGAATTTCTAATAGTTACAAGACCTATGACCTTTTTCCTTGTTGTGAGTTATGGAGTTATGGTCTGGGATACGATTAGCATGGCAGCAGAAACAGTCTCGTGGTTTCACAAGCTCCCGGGCTGCCAATTCGTACGTCAGTCTGGTGAGTCAACCTGCTGTGCTGTCATTCATGAGTAGTATTCCAGTGGGTGTTTTCCAACAGGTTGATTCTCGACCGCTTACCACTATTATAACCCAACATGCTCTACGGAATGTCGACATGTTGCCTTGGCCTGCTCGATCACCAGATCTGTCTCCAGTGGAGCACATATGGGACAGCATTGGACGACAATTCCAGCTTCGTCCAAAAACAGCATTAGCCGTCGTTGTATTGACCAACCATGTGCAACAGGCACGGAGCTCTACCAACCAAACTGACATCCGTCACCTATACAACACAATGGACGCACGTTTGTATGCCTGCAGTCAACATTCTGGTAGTTACGCCGGTTGCTAATGTACCAATATTTCACATTAGCATTACATTAACCTATGATCTTGAGACGTTAATCACTTAAATATGTTACCTAGGCTAATATATTCCCAAAATTTCACTACTCTGCGTTAATAATTTTTTGGTGTTGCGATTTTTTTCCGTCAGTGTACAACACAACTGAACAAGTTATTATTAGTCATAGTTACTTTGCATTTATATCTGATTTTTCACGTGCGTCACGAATGTTTGGAATGCAGTTCACTGGTCTGTGACAATATTCCAAGACTAAGTCAACAGTAATCATTTTTTGAAATATACCAACATACCTTACTACATACCCCATTTATAAGGTGACAATTACTGAACTATAGGAAAGAAAAGTTATTTAGTTACAAACTACGGCGTCACTACAGATATTCCGATTTTGGTTACAGCATGTTCGATACGCCTGCCATTGATCACAGTTTAGAAACGTTAACTTCTGAGATGCTGCAACAATTCAAATTAATCTTAAGAGCTTATAATTTTTAGACCTTAATGCAAACACTGTTTTACGAAGCAGAGTTAGTTCCAGATTCTGTAACCGTTAATCAAGAGTACGTACCGATCTCTAAGGAAAAATAGCATGTATTAAATTAATTTTTGAGCAGGTAAATAATTCAATAGTTGTGGGGAAATAACACGAGCGGATATAGACCATCTGATACGCAAGCTGAAAAGAAGTGTGTGACTGCAACCAATCAGTTTATTCACTGCCAGAATATGAACAAAATCTTGACAAGTCAAACATGACATCTATTTTAATACAAGAAAAATATTCGAGGCCTGAAAAACAAGGAACAGCTTTCAATTCCAACCATAAAATTATCAAATAATATTATTCGCTAGTCTCCTTAAAGTCAAAGGAATTTCTCGTGATAAGCGCAGGTTTAATTGAGTAGGGGGATTGTTGTACATTGGAACATTGTTCAGACTTTCGCCTCATGCCAGCCGGGTAATACAAGTTTAATGTATCTTCTTATTCGATTTTTCAGTGATGGTATTCACTTCTTACGTGCTGAATCCTTGTATGAAATTACAAAAATTACTCCAGAATACTAAGGTTTTTCTAAATGTAAAAGCATCTTCTAATGTAAAACATAGTCATGTACATAAGAGTAAATATTCTACTGAAATTTAAAAGCGTTGCAAAAGAGGAAATCTGGTTAGTACTGTATCTAGTAGTGTATTTGTTAGACTATTACTCTATTTCATACCACTGATCAGTAAGTGAAGTCAAATTACTCAAAAGTATTATCAAAAATCAGTTTGAAGTTAAATATGTTTTGAAATAGAAGCTATTGGAAGTTAACACAAATTCCGATTTTCAAACAGGTAAAAGTGTTAAGACATCAACGAAACTCAGCTAATTTGCAAATATAACATGTTTCATGGTAAAAGACCATGTTCAGTTTCGACGTAGAAGATGGTGCACGTCTGAAGAAGTAATGCTGTACTGTCCAGACGTTATATAACTCGTTATAAAAATACGTAGAATTTTATTTGCAACAAAAATCTATAACTGAAGAATTAACAATATATTCCAAATAAATTTAACGTGTCTTACAGCACTTAGATGTGTAGAACTCTAAATACTTACAAATACTGCGCAGATCGCAACCTCATGTCTAACAACAACAAAAACTACAGAAAATGGCAGAAGCTGCTTATTGCGATCTGTAGTGCGTATTCCTCCATGTTATTCTAAAACCAGTCACTATACCAAAGTACCGACCGCAAAACATTAAATGTTCCTGGGTACACTATCCTCTAAGTATAACACACACAGTACTATTAAGATCTGTTAAGAACAGTGTTACGCTTGGAAAAGAACTTTAAGGAACAAAGGAGTCTCTTTTAAAAATGGAACATAACACGTCACCGATTAGGTGTTTAACATAATGAGGGAAGGATCAGGACCTTACATATGCGGGAAGCCATTCCTAGTAGCCCCCTGAGTAGAGAAACAAAGTAGGAGTGAAATCTGAAGAGAGAGTAAGGGAAGAAATTTCTTAGTTACTAAATATATATCAAAATCTAATAATAATATTACAAAATAACGAAAATTAGTGACATGATACTAGACGTGCAGATATTGTTATCAGTATAAAGAGCCAATGATGAAAGGCTGATAATTCACCAGTCTTACTCTGTTACTCTGTATCCAGTACACCAACCACAGTAATCGATTCCACAGTACACAGTACACAGTAACCACAGTAATGTAATTCCATACAAAAGCTGTTGCCTCAGTCATTCTGCCAGGTTTCCAAAGACCTTGCAGAGTTTTCTCTCCTTTCTAGGTAATTTGCATAGCTTTGTCCGATACAGAAGCTATCGCCCCAATCATTGTACCAGGTTTCCACAAGCCTTGTGCAGTTTCCCCTCCTTTCTAGGTAGGATACATAGCTTGGGCTCTGGTACTGGAATTCGTGCAACAAATAGAACCACTACCATTCTTCGAGGAGTTCAGAAATCGACACTCCAGATACATTTGAAGACGAAGATGCCCTCCGAAGAGAGTGCTGATATCAGGGAGCAAGAGCTAGAGGCCTTGCACTCTCTATGTTGTAGCTGGGTCGTCAGTCCAACAGTGAGGTTAACCTTTAACAAGCTAAACTTGCTCGTCCTATCAGAAAAATTCAAATGTTTTTCTAGCTTTTTCTTGAAATATGAACCTGCTCACATATTCAGGGCAGCACATCCTGCTTCGTTATGTGCCATCGGTTGTGACCTTTTGATCGCTGTAGACAAGAACATTGAAATCCTGCAATTTTTCCACATTTCCACCAGACGTTACTTCTTCTTTACTGGGTCTAGAAAGGTAAACGAGATACGGTCCGTGGCTTGGTAAGATGCGAAAAATCGTCTCCCGAGGAATTAAGTGGCTCACATTTCGCACGTTCCCTGATACCTTGAAAATATTTTGTACTCTTTTTTCAGCACTGCCATCCTCCAGGATACGCTGCCATTTACCTGCCTTCCAAGATTCTTATCTTTGCCTGATAGTGATCCCTCCACCAGCTGTGCACTGGGTAGATCAGAATTCGGTTCTTTATTTCGATACAGTTCCGTCTGTAGACTTTCAGGAGTGGAGACTTTTCCTTTAGTTTGGTTCGCAATACGTTAGTATACGTATTTTCTTTCGGAAGAGTTGGGATACGGTTCCACAGATGCAGTATTTGCCATTCACGTATCTCCTGAATTGAAAGAAATATATTGGGAACTGCGAATGCGATTAGACTGCTGCTGCACAGGTTATTGGGGTCAATGGAAAACTTGTGCCGGACCGGGACTCCGGATTTTCCGCTCTACCCGAGCGGTCGCCTTAACCACCGGCTATTTTAGCACGTCTCCGAGACCGACTGAAACCTCCGGAAGTCACTGACTGCTCACGTCCTGCAGTGACACAACTGCTGTGGTTCCCGCAGGTGGTGCAGGCATGCAATGCTACTGACAACAGTATAAAAGTCTTTCGCTGTGCGGGAATGACAGCAATTGTGCGAGTACTGGACTTGGGCACTCGGTGACATACAGAGATTCGGGTCGGTCCTGGATACGTGCTCGAATAGCCGAAGTGGTTAAGGAGACCTCTCGCGTAAACCAGCAAATCCAGTTTCGAGTATAGGTCCTGCAGAAGTTTTCGTTTGTCACTACTAACCTATACAGCTGCAGTCTAAACGTATACGCAATTCCGAATACATCACTCATTTCACAAAACTGTCCATCGTAACAGTGTGTGTTGCGTCAGACGTGCATGCACGTCTGAAGGACATTGCATAGCACACATAAAACACAGGAAATGCAAATAGTATCTCCTTAATTGTGTATGTAAATAGTTACCGTCCTCCTGTTCATTTGCTGGGACAATGAGTGCTGAGAATACTCTGCCAGTACTCACATATCGTTAGTTTTTGGCCAAGGGTTAAACCGAACGCCACCGACGAAATTCCGGGTGTCGGTAAGGGTATTTTATGAGTCATTTGGTGTCAGAGATCCGTGGTATCCTATGCCTCTTTACAAAGTGATGTAATTACGATTCGTCTGGTCTGGTTTTCCTTTTGTGTAAATTTCTTCACAATAGTGAAAAAACCTGTGACACAAAAGACGGAAGAGTGTGGTTTCTCATAGACACCTGTGTTGAGATGTTGCAGTACTGAGACGTGATTGTAGCTGCGGGAACAGTTCAGCGCTTCGTCGTTGTAGCGCTCTTCCGCAGAATTCAGTAAACCCGTACACGAGTTGCATATCGGCCAGCTCTTCAGCAGTTAACTTATTCATACTGTTGAGTACCACTGTTAAGGTACAACTATTACTGCTGTCAGCAGGAAGTACTGAGAGTCACTGGAACAAGTTTGATTCCAAACAAGCCGGCCGAAGTGGCCGTGCGGTTAAAGGCGCTGCAGTCTGGAACCGCAAGACCGCTACGGTCGCAGGTTCGAATCCTGCCTCGGGCATGGATGTTTGTGATGTCCTTAGGTTAGTTAGGTTTAGCTAGTTCTAAGTTCTAGGGGACTAATGACCTCAACATTTGAGTCCCATAGTGCTCAGAGCCATTTTTTTTTTTATTCCAAAGACGACACCCAGAGCATACCATCGACATTTGCACTCTTGTGTAGATACTTTCAGTGCAATTCAGATACAAAAATAAATGAGGTAAGATTTCAGATGAAATGTAATTAATGTCTATTGAGCCATCGCCGTCTCAGTTGTACCATAATGCTCAGAAATATTCTGTCAGTGGAATTTGGGCTCACCGTGTATAGCACAGTAGCTGCCCTGCTAATACAAGGGCTCTCTGATACGAGCTTCTTGCGCCAAAATTCCTCGTCTTAATACCATAAGCGTCCTGCTCGTAGATCTGCATATATGGTATGTCAATTTCATGGTCGTAGCGATTTCTCGTTTATCTGTGATGTGTTTAGATTATTCACCAATAAATAAGGTACAATTTCCTTTTCTGACGTCAATCAGCCAGTTACAGTTCACAATACTGATTTATTTCTGTAAAGGTCCACCATACAACTGTATAAGCTTCGTAAAGTTTTGCCAGTGTAACATCTCTTTTGGTTCTGGTGGTGTACAAGGGACTAAATAGTATGCTGATCACAGTGCGACAGCCTGAAACACAACTAAATATTTTTATTAGTCCCCAAGGAATTTGAGAGCAGCTGGTTTATATTTTTATATGTATCAGATTTTAAATTTCTCAATCAAATTTAGGAGAATGAAATAACATTAAAACTAAGCGTCTCAAAAATGGCAAGGAATTCTAGAAATTTACAAGCTGTTTTCAACACTATGCACCAAAAGTGGTATAAATAAGTTATTATTATTGTTGTAATAAAATGCATGTATGAGAACGTTATAGTTATTATCGTTGTGAAATGCACCTGCGACAAATTAAAAGTGAGGATAACAAACTATTGCCCACCACCCCTCCAAAAATCGAACTCTGTATTCGTGCCTGTTTGCGAGATCGTAGGCTGTGGAACAGGAGCTTGTGGTGGGATATCTTCCTCCAGGAAAGGAACGGCAGGGGTTGTCGATTTGTGCGCGCAGCAGAAGGGGATGTGACAGCATGGCAGTGATTCCGGAGACCTCGGGGCGGCGTGGCGCAGAAAATCCCGTGGCCTGTAGAGGCGTTGTGTCTTGGAGTAAGCAGATTGTGTGACCCAGGCCCACCGATAAGCGAAACTCGACAACTGGCTAGAGGAAGTCACTGTGCTAGGAGCTGGTGTAATGATGAACTGTTGATTACGTAGTGAGTACTAGTGACCTCGAGGCTCAGTCATTACCAAATGGTTGAGATTTGGCGGTGGTGGCTCAGGGTGCTGGATGCAGAACTGCATCCTCACCGTCTTCTTCATACGACTGGCGCTTTGGCAACCAGATATACTAATAAATTATTAAAAACACGAAACAATCCATATAGTTTAACTGACTCATCGATTTCTGTGTGTTTCTTAGAAGCCAAAAAATGTATGTGGTATCTCAGAATGAGCGAAGACCAGCGTGCGAGAGATCCTAATGCATCGAAATTCTACATCGAATTTTTCGCGTCCTAATATCTCTTTCAATGCAAATTGTCAGTCGAACAACTCTTCCTGCACGCTCCTATTTGTATTTTATTTCGTAGACCCGAACGTCTTCGTAGAGACGTTGCTAGACCTGGCCGACGAATTAAAACTGCAGCAAAAGAGAAGTGTCTGCGATGAGCAACAGATGGTGTACACACTTGATTTTAAGGGGTTTGTAACTGCACTGTGCAGTACACACAGTTCTACCCGCCACATCACCCTGTCGTTTTTTCTCATACGTCGATATTTTATTTTATCCATTGTACCGTTCCTCATTATATAATTGTTCTTAGCCGTATACTACGTTCAACAATCTGTAAACAATTTGTGGAATTAGAATCTTTGTATACGCTATAGATATGCTGTCTTCATAGCTAGAAATGCGTTCCTTCAAAAATGGTTCAAATGGCTCTGAGCACTATGGGACTTAACAGCTGTGGTCATCAGTCCCCTAGAACTTAGAACTACTTAAACCTAACTAACCTAAGGACATCACACACATCCATGCCCGAGGCAGGATTCGAACCTGCGACCGTAGCAGTCGCGCGGTTCCAGACTGCGCGCCTAGAAACGCGAGACCACCGCGGCCAGCAAATGTGTTCGTTTTTATGAGGTTAGTATTAGTGGCAGGCCTATTGTTCTAGATTTCTTACTTCTTGAATCCTCTAGACTGGTACATACTAACACAAGGAATGCTAATTTTTCACTGTCTGACAATTCCTTTGTTTGACTAGGTGACTTGAAAACCTAGTTTAGTCGGTCTCTCTTTCGGGCACCGCAGCCGGGAGAAGACAATGCTGATCGTCCATGTGCCTCGCGATCAACTGTTTATAACGGTTTCGCTGGAGAATCTGGAACTTAACGTTCTGTTATACTTTGGTTGACATTCAGCTGTGATAGCTGCGAAGTTTTCAACTAATCAGTACCCTACTGGGGCACTAACTTCTGATCGTACTGTGTACCTGACCCAGCTTGTTTCTCACTTGGAGATATAGTATCACCAAAGAAACTGTATATAACGCTCCTACACTTTTCTTAGCAGCTCTACGGATCTGTCAGGGTGCAGAATTAGAGTCATCATTGGACATAAAATGTGTTGTCATTTTCTTTCCGACATGGCGTTAGTCGAAGATGAATACTGTACTTGCGTTGGACGTAAACGTTAACAAATAGTTCCTAGCGGTATGCTGACCACTACACTTGTTATGTGCTCCTCGTGGAATTTCATAATTTTTGTCACAACGTCTTTGCATAGGACAACTATAGTTGCTACTGGATATTTTCAGTTAAAACTATATGAGCCGCGGTTGGATACAACAGTTCCAAGTTCAGTGTTTCTTGCTTTAGTCTGAAAACTTTCTGCACTTTATCACAAATATTTTTCGCGTCAATAAGGAGGTCACTTAGACATAAAACGACTGTATCGGTTGCTTCTAGGTTAGAAAGGACACCGTGCTGCCCTCCAGATACATACGTCTGGTAACATTTTTTGGGCAACGACTTTGTTGAGCTCCTCCAGTCCTCCTATCTTCCCATTGTTTGCCCCTGTTTGCTTTAGTGTTTATTCTTTCTGGGTTTCTTCATTAATTGTTTATTATTTGTTAGCCATGATTCGTCATTATTTCTGCCGAGTCGTTGTTTCCTTCTCATCTTTCTTTATACTAGAGTTAAAAAAAGAAAAAAGAAACTTACTAATAGAAGGCAGCTGAGAAGAATTCTCATGGAAGGTGATCCCTTTTACCTCGCCTTCACCCCACTCCTCGGGGCCAACGAGATATACATGTCCTACAGCAAACTTGTGACGTCACACTAGTCGGTTTGACCGCCATACTTCGCGAACTTTCTGCTCCGTGGAGGGCCAACGGGAAATCAATATTTAATTGAAAAGGTACCCACTAAAGGTCTTAATTTTGTTTTGTGCTATCGAGAACTTTTATTCACTTAAACACGCAGTTCAGAATTATTAAATTCTTCTGAAATAGTTACTCGCTCCCCTCTGGGGACGGCTACTGGCATACGTAAGACCCGCAATGTCACTTCCTGTGACGTACTCGCTGCGGCCTGTCTTTCACGTAGATCTCGCTTCTCCTGCCCTCACATCAGCTGTCCAAAGTCAATGATATTGGCCATCCAAAAGGTGATAGACATCACTTGATATAAACCAGATGTCCGACAAAGTTTAGATTTGGGGAAAGTGAAAATATGATGTATTCCTAATATTCGGCTCGCGTAATGTGTTCACCTAAAAACAGAAACTAAAATTTTTTGCTACAGCTTTTACTTCCGTTCTTTACAAATGAGACCGATTTTACACATCTTTGATATGCAATTATGTTGAAGCCCTGTCTTCAAACCATTCGCCCATTAGCAATCAACAAATGACGAAAACCATGATATAATGATATAATGTACGAATGTGAAGACTGAAACATAACATTTCCTTTTTTACCTAAACAGAGAAATCTCAGAGCGAATGAAGATTTCGCTAGCAGAAGAAAATGCTGCATCACATTTGTACATCGAATCTCTCCTCTCCTCGTGTCTTTTAACAGTGCAAGCTATCAAATGAAGAAATGTTTCTCTGTGCTGTTCCTTATATGTTATTTAACAGACCTGATATTTTCCGCGCACACAGGAAGCACGAACATGTCGAACAATTAATACTACAGCAGAAGAGAAGTGGTCTATGGCGAGCAATAGCGGGTGTACACACTTACTTCTAAGCAGTTAGTACAACCATTACTGTACGCTGCAGATAACACAGCATCCACTTGTAACATCATTCAACTGGAATGACAATGGCTCTGAGCACTACGGGACTTAACATCTATGGGCATCAGTCACCTAGAACTTAGAACTACTTAAACCTAACTAACCTAAGGACAGCACACAACACCCAGCCATCACGAGGCAGAGAAAATCCCTGACCACGCGGGGAATCGAACCCGGGAACCCGGGCGTGGGAAGCGAGACCGCTACCGCACGACCACGAGATGCGGGCTGGAATGACATTTCTTACGAGTGTGTGGACTGTAACAGAGTGATTTGCGTGTTCTTTTTTCCGACAGAAGAATTTCTGTAGTATCGCAGACTGAATGAAGTTTGTAGAGGAGGAGAACCTTGCGCATCGTGCTTTGTACATCGAATTATTCTTGTCCATATATCTCCACCAGTACACCCTGTCAAACGAACATACTTCCCTTTTTGCTGTTCTTTGCATCTTATTTAACAGACCCTAAATCTTCTTCATAGACAGCTAGCAACAACAAGTCGACGAAATGATACCGCAGAGGAAGAGAAGTGCACTACGGCGAGCAGCAGTGGAACCACACGCTTGCTTTTATGAAGTTTGTCGTTCCACTGTTGCCGCTGCAGCACACACAGAATCCACAAGCCACATCATTGATCTGCGTATCGTCTCGCACTATTTTGTGTGGACGGAAACGTAATAACGTGTGTTCGTCCTTTTCTTCTAGCCTACGGACAGTCTACGCAGTTTCTTAGCTATCTGAGAACGAGTGAAGCTTGTCGTGCAAGAGAACCGAGCGCGTCGTGATTTGTACATCGAATTATTCGTTTTTGATGTCTCTATCAGTGCTCACTGTCAAATAACTATGCTTTCCATTGTGATGTTCATTCAATCTTATTTAAAAGACCTGAAAACTTTTTCTGAGACAACGAGGAGCAACAAGACGACGGATTAATACCACAGCAGCAGATAAGTGGTCTACGGCGAACAGCAGTGGAACGACGCACTTGCCTTTAAGAAGTTTGTCGATCTACTGTCGTTCACGGCGGTCCACACAACATCCACACGCCACATCATTGATATGCGTATCGTCTCGCACTATTTTGTTTGGACTGAAACGTAATAGCGTGTGTTCGTCCATTTCTTACAGCCTATGGACAGTGTACGCAGTTTCTGTGGCATCTGAGAACTAGTGAAGCTTGTCGTGCAAGAGAAGCGACCGCGTCGTGTTTTGTACAACGAATTATTCATTGTTGATGTCTCTATCAGTGATCACTGTCAAATGAACACGATTTTCGATGTGCTGTCTTTGAATCTTATTTAACATGCCTAAAAACTTGTTCTGAGACACCAGGAACAACAAGACGACGGATTAATACGGCAGCGGAAGAGAAGTGCACTACGGCGAGCAGCAGTGGAACCACACGCTTGCTTTTAAGAAGTTTGTCGTTCCATTGTTGTCGCTGCAGTACACACGGAATCCACAAGCCACATCATTGATCTGCGTATCGTCTCGCACTATTTTGTGTGGACTGAAACATAATAACTTGTGTGTGTCCTTTCCTTACAGTCTGTGGCATTTCTGTGGTATCTGAGAACGAGTGGAGTTTGTTGAGCAAAAGAACCGAGCGCGTCGTGTTTTGTGCAGCGAATTATTCGTTTTTGATGCCTCCATCAGTACACGCTGTCAAACGAATATGTTTCCATTTTAGCTGTTCTTTGCATCTTATTTAACAGACCTAAATCTTCTTCACAGACGGCTAGCAACAACAAGTCGAGGAAATGATACCGCAGAGGAAGAGAAGTGCACTACGGCGAGTAGCAGTGCAACCACACGCTTGCTTTGAAGAAGTCTGTCGTTCCACTGTTGTCGCTGCAGTACACACAGCATCCACAAGCCACATCATTGATCTGCGTATCGTCTCGTAATATTTTGTGTGGACGGAAACATAATAACTTCTGTGTGTCCTTTTCTTACAACCTACGGACAGTCTACGCAGTTTCTGTAGTATCTGAGAGCGAATGAAGCTTGTCGTGCAAGAGAACTGACCGCGTCGTGTTTTGTACATCGAATTATTCTTTTCTGATGTCTCTGTCAGAGTTCACAATCAAATGAACATGCTTTCATTTGTGCTGTTCTTTGAATCTTATTTATCAGGTCCGAATATTTCTTCTGAGACAGCGAGGAACAACAAGATGACGGATTAATATCACAGCAGAAGAGAAGTGGTCCACGGCGTGCTGCAGTGGAATTACAGACTTTCCTTTGTGAAGTATGTTGCTCCACTGCCGTTCACCGCGAAGCACACAGCATCCACGTGCCACATCATTGATCTGTGTATCGTCTCGTACTATTTTGTGTGGACTGAAACGTAATACGTGTGTTCGTCTTTTTCTTACAGCCTACGGACAGTCTAAGGAGTTTCTGTGGTATCTGAGAACGAGTGAAGCTTATCGTGCAAGAGAAGCGACCGCGTCGTGTTTTGTACAACGAATTACTCATTGTTGATGTCTCTATCAGTGATCACTGTCAAATGAACACGATTTCCTTTGTGTTGTCTTCGAATCTTATTTAACATGCCTAAAAACTTGTTCTGAGACAGCAGGAACAACAAGACGACGGATTAATACCGCAGCGGAAGAGAAGTGCACTACGGCGAGCAGCAGAGGAACCACACGCTTGCATTTAAGAAGTTTGTCGTTCTATTGTTGTCGCTGCAGTACACACGGAATCCACAAGCCACATCATTGATCTGCGTATCGTCTCGCACTATTTTGTGTGGACGGAAACGTAATAACGTGTGTTCATCCTTTTCTTCTAGCCTACGGACAGTCTACGCAGTTTCTTTGCTATCTGAGAACGAGTGAAGCTTGTCGTGCAAGAGAACCGAGCGCGTCGTGATTTGTACATCGAATTATTCGTTTTTGATGTCTCTATCAGTGCTCACTGTCAAATAACTACGCTTTCCATTGTGATGTTCTTTCAATCTTATTTAAAAGGCCTGAAAACTTTTTCTGAGAGAACGAGGAGCAACAAGACGACGGATTAATACCACAGCAGCAGATAAGTGGTCTACGGCGAACAGCAGTGGAACGACGCACTTGCCTTTAAGAAGTTTGTCGATCTACTGTCGTTCACTGCGGTCCACACAACATCCACACGCCACATCATTGATATGCGTATCGTCTCGCACTATTTTGTTTGGACTGAAACGTAATAACGTGTGTTCGTCCACTTCTTACAGCCTACGGACAGTGTACGCAGTTTCTGTGGTATCTGAGAACGAGTGAAGCTTGTCGTGCAAGAGAACTGTTCGCGTCGTGTTTTGTACATCGAATTATTCTTTTCTGATGTCTCTGTCAGAGCTCACAGTCAAATGAACATACTGTCATTTGTGCTGTTCTTTGAATCTTATTGAACAGGTCTGAATATTTCTTCTGAGACAGTGTGGAACAACAAGACGACGGATTAATATCACAGCAGAAGAGAAGTGGTCCACGGCGTGCTGCAGTGGAATTACAGACTCGCTTTTATGAAGTTTGTTGCTCTACTGCCGTTCACCACGGAGCACACAGCATCCACATGCCACATCATTGATCTGTGCATCGTCACGTACTATTTTGTGTGGACTGAAACATAATAGCGTGTGTTCGTCTTTTTCTTACAGCCTACGGACAGTCTACGGAGTTTCTGTGGTATCTGAGAACGAGTGAAGCTTGTCGTGCAAGAGAACCGACGGCGTTAAGTTTTGTACATCGAATTATTCTTTTCTGATGTCTCTGTCAGTGCTCACTGTCAAATGAACATGCTTTTCTTTGTGCTGTTCTTTGAATCTTATTTATCAGGTCTGAAAATTTCTTCTGAGACAGCGAGGAACAACTAGACGACGGATTAATACCACAGCAGAAGGGAAGTGGTCCACGGCGTGCTGCAGTGGAACGACACACTTGCCTTTAAAAAGTTTGTCGATCTACTGTCGTTCGCTGCGGTCCACACAGCATCCACACGCCACATCATTGATATGCGTATCGTCTCGCACTATTTTGTTTGGACTGAAACATAATGACGTGTGTTCGTCCATTTCTTGGAGCCTATGGACAGTGTACGCAGTTTCTGTGGCATCTGAGAACTAGTGAAGCTTGTCGTGCAAGAGAAGCAACCGCGTCGTGTTTTGTACAACGAATTATTCATTGTTGATGTCTCTATCAGTGATCACTGTCAAATGAACACGATTTTCGATGTGCTATCTTTGAATCTTATTTAACATGCCTAAAAACTTGTTCTGAGACGGCAGGAACAACAAGACGACGGATTAATACGGCAGCGGAAGAGAAGTGCACTACGGCGAGTAGCAGTGCAACCACACGCTTGCTTTGAAGAAGTTTGTCGTTCCACTGTTGTCGCTGCAGTACACACACAATGCACAAGCCACATCATTGATCTGCGTATCGTCTCGCACTATTTTGTGTGGACGGAAACATAATAACGTGTCTTCGTCCTTTTCTTACAGCCTACGGACAGTCTACGCAGTTTCTGTAGTATCTGAGAACGAGTGAAGCTTGTCGTGCAAGAGAACTGATCGCATCGTGTTTTGTACAACGAATTGTTCTTCTCTATGTGTCTATCAGTGCTCACTGTCAAATGAACATGCTTTGCTTTTCTTTGTGCTGTCTTTGAGTCTTATTTAACAGGCCTGAAAATGTCTTCTGAGACAGCGAGGATCAACAAGACGACGAATTAATACCACAGCAGAAGCGAAGTGGGCTACGGCGAGCAGCAGTGGAACGACACACTTGCATTTAAAAAGTTTGCCGCTCCATTGTCGTTCGCTGCGGTCCACACAGCATCCACATGCCGCATCATTGATCTGTGTATCGACTCGCACTATTTCGTGTGGCCTGAAACATAATATCGTGTGTGTGTCCTTTTCTTACAGTCTGCGTCATGTCCATGGTATCTGAGAACGAGTGAAGCTTGTTGTGTAAGAGAACCGAGCTCGTCGTATTTTGTACATCGAATGTTTCTCCATTTGACGTCAGTGTCAGTGCTAGCTGCCAAATGAAAAAACCCTCTTGTGTGCTGTTCATTATATTATTGTTAACAAAGGCGAATTTTCTTCACAGAATAACAGCAATACCAGGTGTATTAATCATCTCAGTAGAGGAGATGTGGTCTGCGGCGAGCCCAAGTGGTTGTGTACACTTGGTTCTAAGAAGTTGGTACTTCCACTCGAGCTCGCTGCGGTTCAAATAGCATTCACGTGCCGCATCATTTAACTGCAATGTTGTCACGTACTAAATTATGGACTGAAACGCAATCGCATGTCTGTGGCTTATTTACAGTCGACGGAATATCTGTGGCGCTTCTAAACGAACGAAACCTTGAGTCCAAGAGAACCTAACGTATAGCTATTTGTACATAAAATATCTCTTCTTCTGACGTCTCGATCGGTACAGGCTACCACAATAGCACACCTCCCTTCCAGCATGCTAATCTCAGTATCTTGTAGAAAAAATATGTAAAAACTTCTTTGCAGAAAGCCAGCAGCAACAGGTCGCAGATCGTTGGATTAATACTCGAGCAGAAGTACTACTGCAGGCTGTCAAATGAGCAAACTTTTCACTGTGCTGTTCGTCGTATCTTTTTTAACAGAGCTGAAATTGCTTCGCAGAAACCCAGCACACCAGAGAGACGAATTTCACACCATCAGTAAAGCAGTGTTCTGCGGCGCGCAGGAGTGGGAGTACACACTGGTTATTAAAAAGTTTGTACTTCCGCTCCTGTTCGCTGCGGTTCACATAGCATCGTGCCACATTAGTTGACTGGAACAACACTTCGCCGGTCGTCGGAATATGGTAAAATGAAAGAGCTATCCATTGATTTACTCTTTTCATGTAACTGCTATAGTTATAGTTTCCTGCACTTTTCCTCTAATAATATATATTTTAACACATTTTAATTATCCTCATTAAATGATTGCTTCGTTCGTAGCTGTTGTGCTATGTGAAACACTGTGTAAAAAATTTGTAGTTTCTGAATCTATGTAGACCCATATGCAATCAACAGCTCTACTGCTCTTTATAGCTACATGTTTGTTCGTTTTACATCTCCGAATTATAGTAGCTATCCGAAAGACGTTGTTTCTGTACTTTAAGAGGATGATTTGTGACGCTGTACTAGATTCTTTGCCATTTCGGTGTTCTAGAATTACTATATTGATACATAAAAATACAAAGGATCGCATTTTACACTGTCTGCTGCCTGTCAATGTCTGTGTGTTACTCGGTTGATTAAAAACATTACTTGGTTCATAAGAAGAGATAACAACCTAGTGTCTCAAGTAAAGAGATTGATCTCTAGAGGGAAAAAGAAATTCACCATCATTCATGGTACTTTTTTCTTAGATGTTCTGTCGTAGACATAACAACAGATCATTTTTCGTTTAATTTTTTTGAATATCAAATTGAAAAAACAAGTATTAAGTTTGATTTCATTTGAAAGTGTCTGCATATTAAGGAAAGTAAAGGTTTTTGATATTAACGATGGTGAAACTCATTAATTCAATTATTCGTTCGAATTCGTTGAAGCCGAGTCAGTAGTTATTGTATTCCTCCAATTCGTTATCCTCAGTGGACCCAGAGTGATTAAAAATTCTCGATATCCGCCTGTCTTTTTTTACCGCACTCTTCGTGACACTGAGTGCCGAATACATCGTGAGTCATCATGTTTTCTTTTCCGCGTGCAATTCGTGCTCCACTCGGACAGATTCAGTAGTATTCATAATCCAGGCTTTCCCTGTGTCCCACCAACCACGTTTTTTCCACTCAATATTACAGCTTGAATTCTAGTATTGTTTTATTCCATCGCCTTTAAAATAAACATTGCGCCGCTGACAACCATGATGCATGAATATGTGCCGCTTTCATTCTGGCAGATAATTTGCGTAAAGGCTTTCCGATTTAGTTGTCGAAAGTAAAGCAAATTACCATTTTCACACTCGATTTTGTTTCAACATGTATTGCAGCTCTGTACATCGTTGAAATATAGTTCAAATATCACTGTTTACAGTAATGTTGGCGCAGGACGGACAGCCGCTCCTCTTTTCTTTATTCCATGAGGTACACATTTTAAGAGCCGGAAAAATTATTTTCCTTAACTAAACCTACGAGAGTACCTCAGAACGTAAGTTACACACACCGTCCTACGTTAAGAGCCATACGCAACAAAAGTGGTGCATTGTCACAAGAGAGTGCATGTTCTGGGTCTCCTGCAGACACAGAGCCGGCCGCTGTGACCGAGCGGTTTTAGGCGCTTCAGTTCGGAACCGCGCTGCTGCTACGGTCGCAGGTTCGAATCCTGCCTCGGGCATGGATGTGTGTGACGTCCTTAGGTTAGTTAGCTTTAAGTAGTTCTAAGTCTAGAGGACTGATGACCTCAGACGTTAATTCCCATAGCGCGTAGAGCCATTTGAACCATTTTTTGCAGACACAGTTCTGCTACGGTATGGGGTGAGCAGAACTTCCAGATGTCACACAGATTCACCGTGGAATTGTTATGGTGTATGGACCAAATTCACTGCCGCATCCTGCCGGAGTGAAATGATTCGAGAAGTTTGATCAAAGCGCCACGGACGTGGGTGATTCTGATCGAGAAGAAAGGCCATCGATAACGACCACAGACGACAATGCTAGGCATCTGAGGAACTGATTCACAGCAGCCGAAGATTTTAGGACGATGAGGACATTCACACAGTGGCTCTCAACGACCACAGACGACAATGCTAGGCATTTGAGGAACTGATTCACAGCAGCCGAAGATTTTTGGACGATGAGGACATTCACACAGTGGCTCTCAAATACTCCTCGACCAAGCAGGGGGTTTCTATTGTGGAGAAACCGAACTGTTGGCAAAACATTCCGACCGCCGTTTACCGAAGTTTTCCTGACTATGTTGAAAAATAGCGTTATGTTTCTGTGTCAGTTTGAAATGTAGTGCACATTCAATAAAAGTGACTTGGCCTGCCATAATAATGTGTAACTTATTTATATGGAGTCCCCTCCTATTGTTCACACACACCTTGCATACTTACAGGCTGCTTGAGTTACTGTTGTGGCTACCTTCAAATTCTGTGTGACGATAAGGCATTATTTATCCTTTGTTTCATCGCAAGCAACTAGAATCATCACTTCGTTCGCCTTAAGAATGTTCAAAACGTAGTATGTCAATGTAATAGTAGCTGATATTTATTTAGTTTGAAGCGAAGTGTCTACTGAGAAAACTTCCTTGATGTAGCTCCAACATTTTTTTGTACCAACAGCTTGTTTTAGGTATGTAAGCCATTTGCTGCTATTGCATTAAGTGATTTGAAATCATGACATATGTTGTACTTCTTTTGATGTAACTACATATTCTAATCAATAAAAACGTCTTCTGTTCGCAGGTTGCTGGCAAGATGGCAGCAGATCGCGAGGTGGTAAGTAAAACAACTTAATGATTGAAAGATAAACTAACTTTTTCCGGTCTCGGAGAACCCACTAACAACAGTAACTGTATTCTTACTGGCCACCTGTAGTTGTAACTATGACGCTGTCAAGTGAAAGAATTCGGAAAAAGTGTTGGTTGAGTGGGCGTAATATTTCTCATTCAGCTGTAACTTAGGTACTGAGGGGAAGAACCAGAAATAATCTTCCTTAGCTCTGCAGACTTTGCAGTTTAACAGAAACCAGATGGAAGTTTGAAATCAGGGTAGAAATGTTCCGAAACAACTTCCCTAGAGACCACGAGTAGAACTGAACATGCGCAGCTTCGTGTGGAAGCTTTAACGTGTGCAGAAAATAAAGTTTGTAGGGGTACAACTCCGCTTTAATAATTCGCTGAGATGATGATCCCTTAATTTCTACTTGCACAGATAACCTGTTTTAGAATTTTGTTGCAATTTTCTGGAGATTATCTTTCACTTGAAGAATTTCTGCTTTTCGGACAGTTTAGTACTGTGCACACCAAGTGGTATAATAGGAACTGGCGATATTAACGTAACGAATAAAATACCACTGTTAATGAGGACCTATTAAACAAATATAAATCCCACACTGGAATCTGTTTAGTAGGGTGTGATTCAGGAACATAAAAGGGATTTTCCATCATTTATTTCGTTTCTGGACAGCAATTAGATCTATCCGGTTTTTATTACAACGCTTTTGTGTTTGCTTTAAAACTTCATTAATTTTTAACAAATTAATACCATTGATTGTTTCTTGCTGTATTAGACAGCCATTCTACACTGCAGATATGACTTATAAACAAGTCCGCAGAGTATGAACCTACGCCTGTAACGTAGCAGTTTCTAGGCCAACAGTTGATAGGTGTACAGCCGAGTGCAGAATTGTTCAAGGCACTGCACAAGCAAGTCTATCGTTCCAAGCCGTGACACATTTGCTGTTCTTGATTGCAGTTCTGTACTTGTGGACCATATAAAAGTAATTATACTTTAGGACAGGTCTGTTCAATAGACGGCTACGCGAGCACGGGGCTCACGCTCGATCACCGCGTAAGTAGTCAGCGCTCGCGGTATTGTGCGCTGTCTTCAGAGGAATTACTATGTTGCGTTCGCCCCAGTTTTAAGGGCAAGCCTATACACTTAATGGCGCATTGCTTAACCCCAGAACACTAATAGGAGGAAAATGTTACATTGCTGTTAAAACATACTAAACTGTACTACTTGTACTGCTTCAAATTTATTCAAGGAAAATCATAATTTATTGGTTATGCCCTAGTTTATTATAATTATTAGATATCCAATGTGATATTAAATCTCAAATTAAGTACAAAATGCCCTGTTTTATGCCCTACTGCAATCGTGAATTTTACGAGGGTTTAGCAGTCTAGGGTTAAAATGGAGAGTAGCTTTTTTAAAATCAATGAAGAGCAGTGTTATTGGCGGTTTTGGAACTTTAAATCGAAATTCAGACATACCAGTATTAGTGTATAACACGTCAATGCCTAGCTACAGATAGAACGCGCACCCTCGGGGACCCTTTGCTGCTTTATTGAAGCATGTGTCGCAACCCAACGTGAAAGTGGAGGGTTCAAAATGTATAAGCAGCCTTTCCTGTTTCAGATCATGTTCAAATTTCGTCGAATGGCTTTGAAGGGTCTCTAGTGGTTCCGCCCTGTATACCAGAGCAAAAAATGACGGTCGAACTACACTCCAAACGGGTCACATAAAGTTAAGTAACCATGAAGCCCCACAATATCCTCGGAGATGGGAGGAAACGTCTGGAGTTATCAACTGTGTCAAAGGTCTCAGAAATGTCATCGTTTTCCTCATCTGTCGTTTTCGAGAGCTTAATTTGTGGAAATCAACGCCTTTTATGCCACCCCCTGAGGTTTTTTCATCTCGATTATGAGCTCCGGTGTGTCTCAAATATTCATCTCATCCACCCATACGAAAACAGCGCGATTTTAACGCTATGGCGGCTGCTGTGGCAGAGCGGTTCTAGGCGTTTCAGTCTGGAACCGCGCGACCGCTACTGTCGCAGGTTCGAATCCTGCCTCGGGCATGGATGTGTGTGATGTCCTTAGGTTAGTTAGGTTTAAGTAGTTCTAAGTTCTAGGGGACTGATGATCTCAGATGTTAAGTCCCATAGTGCTCAGAGCCATTTGAACCATTTAACGCTATGCATAGCGTTTCTGACCCCTATCGCATAGGCGTCAAAAGAAGGGGCGAATTGTGGTAACATGTGGTGTGACGACTATTGTATCGTGAGACATATCTACAATAGCGCTGAGCACTATTGTAGAGAATTTAGTGCCAAGGTGATAACAGCAGCACACCTTATACGCCACATGAACCTCTCAGCTCTGATCTTTTTTTCACGTACGTCGACACCTTGCAGTTTGAAGCGTCGTCTAGTCCGATGGTGACAACGCATGGGGCCACGCTTCCGAAACATCACAGAAGAAGGCTGTAGGCAGCCTAGAGCCAAATTCCAAACTTTTTCGTCACAATCGGAGACAATTACGTGGTTTCGAAAAAGTGATCCTTTGATTGTGTTCCGCAATGTAAGTAAATGTGGACCAGATGCGGTTTAGATTCAAAGAAATGGTATCTGTGGCAATGGAGAGATTTATATTAAATAAATAAATAACAAAAGACACTGTCCCAGTGGTACAAAAAACAGGCCAGAGCACTGCTGCAGAGGCAACGGAAAAAACCATACCGAATTTAATAGATCACAAACTTTCTAAGACTAGCTGTATTTTACTGAAGCTTGAAACTTAGAGCGGAAGTCATACGAGAAGATTTTAATAGGTTACACAACGAAACTCTGTCTCGAAATCTGACAGAAAATCCAAAGAGACTATGGTCGTATGTAAAGTATACCAGCGGCAAGACACAGTCAATACCAATCATAATACTACCAACAATAGCGCCACTAAAGCAGTGTTATTAAACATAGCTCTCTGAAATGCCTTCACAAAAGAAGATGAACTAATTATTTGAGAATTAGAATGAAGAACAGCTGTCATCATGAGTTATTTAGAAGTTAGATATCCCCAGTCTACCGAAGCAGTTAAAATCACTTAATAAAGGCAAGTAATCTAGTCCCGATAAGGGCTGTATATCAATAAAGGTACTTTCGGATTATGCTGATACAACAGCCGCATATTTCATCCCACACAAACGTACGCTCGACGAACGATCCGTACTACATGACTGAAACGTTCCACCAGTCACATCAATGCTGAGGAAATAAAATAGCAGTAATCCGATTGATTACAGACCCATATCACTGGCGTCTATTTGCAGTAGGATTTTGGAACATATACTGTGTTCAAACATTAAGAATTACCTCGAATTTAACGGCCTACTGTCGCAGTCAGCACGGATTCAGAAAATATTGTTCTTCTGAAACTAGCTCTTTATTCGCACGACGTAATGAGTACTATCGACGGGGGATCTCAAACAGATTGCATATGTCTAGATTTCCATAAGGCTTTTGAAACTGTCCCTCAAAAGTGACTTATAATCAGATTACATGCCCATGGAGCACTGCATCAGGTATGCGACTGGATTCATGATTCCCTATCCGAAAGGTAACAGTACGTAGACATTGACAGAAAAACGAGTAAAACAGAAGTGACGCACGACGTTCCCAAAGGAAACGCCTTCTGCTGTTCCTAATCTATATAAACGATTTAGGAGAAAATCTGAGCAGCCCTTTGGATTGTTTGCCGATTATGCTGTCATTAACCGTGTAGAAAAGGTCGTCAGAAGATCAAAACGAATTGCAAAATGACTTAGACACGGTATCGATAAAGTGCGAGAAGTGCCAAATTTCTCTGAATAAGGAAAACTGTGAGGGCATCTATATGAGCACGAAAAGAAATCCTTTAAATTTCGGTTACACGATAAATAACACAAATTTAAAATCTGTCATTGCAAATATATACCAAGGAATTAGAATTACGAGCAACATAAATTGGAACGATCACATAGATAGCCGGCCAGAGTGCCCGAGCGGTTCTAGGCGCTACAGTCTGGAACCGCGCGACCGCTACGGTCGCAGGTTCGAATACTGCCTCGGGCATGGATGTGTGTGATGTTCTTAGGTTAGCTAGTTTTAGTAGTTCTAAGTTCTAGGGGACTGATGACCTCAGCAGTTAAGTCCCATAGTGCTCAGAGCCATTTGAACCATTTGATCACATACATAATGTTATGGGGAAGGCAAACCAAAAAATGTGGTTTATTCGCAGCACACGTAGAAGATGCAGCAGGTCTGCTAAAGAGATTACCTACACTACACTTGTCCTTCCTCTGCTAGAGTACTGCTGTGCGGTATGGGATCGTTACGAGACAGGATTGACGGAGGACATCAAAAACGTCCAAAGAAGTGCAGCACGTTATGTATTATGGCGAAAGAGGGTAACGAGTGTCACGGATATGATAAACTAGTTGGAGTGGCAATCTTTAAAACAAAGGCGTGTTCTCCTCCAAATGTGAAAATATTTTACTATCGCCAACTGACATAGGTAGATATGATCATCGTAATAAAATAAGAGAAATCAGAGCGCATATAGAAAGATTTAAATTGTTAATTTCTCCCACGCGCTATTCGAGAGTGGAATGGTCGATAAATATTCTGAATGTGGTTCGAAGAACACCCTGCCTCATACATGAGTGTGAATTACAGAGTGTTCATGTAGAAGTAGATGTAGATCAGAAGTTCCAAGAAAAATTGAGCTAATCTACTCAAATATTGTTTAATTATTCCACTTTCCTTGTAAAAGTTTAAGAAGTGGAGGTAAACACTTTTCACCTCTAACTGTTTAACATAATGAGGGAAAGATCAGGACCTTACATATGTGGGAAGCCATTCCTAGTAGCCCCCTGTGTAGAGAAACAAAGTAGGAGTGAAATCTGAAGAGAGAGTAAGGGAAGAAATTTCTTAGTTACTAAATATATATCAAAATCTAATAATAATATTACAAAATAACGAAAATTAGTGACATGATACTAGTTGTGCACATATTGTTATCAGTATAAAGAGCCAATGATGAAAGGCTGACAATTCACCAGTCTTACTCTGTTACTCTGTATCCAGTACACCAACCGCAGTAATCGAGTTCCATACAAAAGCTGTTGCCTCAGTCATTCTGCCAGGTTTCCAAAGACCTTGCAGAGTTTTCTCTCCTTTCTAGGTAATTTGCATAGCTTTGTCCGATACAGAAGCTATCGCCCCAATCATTGTACCAGGTTTCCACAAGCCTTGTGCAGTTTCCCCTCCTTTCTAGGTAGGATACATAGCTTGGGCTCTGGTACTGGAATTCGTGCAACAATTAGAACCACTACCATTCTTCGAGGAGTTCAGAAATCGACACTCCGGATACATTTGGAGACGAAGATGCCCTCCGAAGAGAGTGCTGATATCAGGGAGCAAGAGCTAGAGGCTTTGCACTCTCTATTTTGTAGCTGGGTCGTCAGTCCAACAGTGATGTTAACCTTTAACAAGCTTCACTTCCTCGTCCTATCTGAAAAATTCAAATGTTTTTCTAGCTTTTTCTTGAAATATGAACCTGCTCACATATTCAGGGCAGCACATCCTGCTTCGTTATGTGCCATCGGTTGTGACCTTTTGATCGCTGTAGACAAGAACATTGAAATCCTGCAATTTTTCCACATTTCCACCAGACGTTACTTCTTCTTTACTGGGTCTAGAAAGGTAAACGAGATACGGTCCGTGGCTTGGTAAGATGCGAAAAATCGTCTCCCGAGGAATTAAGTGGCTCACATTTCGCACGTTCCCTGATACCTTGAAAATATTTTGTACTCTTTTTTCAGCACTGCCATCCTCCAGGATACGCTGCCATTTACCTGCCTTCCAAGATTCTTATCTTTGCCTGATAGTGATCCCTCCACCAGCTGTGCACTGGGTAGATCAGAATTCGGTTCTTTATTTCGATACAGTTCCGTCTGTAGACTTTCAGGAGTGGAGACTTTTCCTTTAGTTTGGTTCGCAATACGTTAGTATACGTATTTTCTTTCGGAAGAGTTGGGATACGGTTCCACAGATGCAGTATTTGCCATTCACGTATCTCCTGAATTGAAAGAAATATATTGGGAACTGCGAATGCGATTAGACTGCTGCTGCACAGGTTATTGGGGTCAATGGAAAACTTGTGCCGGACCGGGACTCCGGATTTTCCGCTCTACCCGAGCGGTCGCCTTAACCACCGGCTATTTTAGCACGTCTCCGAGACCGACTGAAACCTCCGGAAGTCACTGACTGCTCACGTCCTGCAGTGACACAACTGCTGTGGTTCCCGCAGGTGGTGCAGGCATGCAATGCTACTGACAACAGTATTAAAGTCTTTCACTGTGCGGGAATGACAGCAATTGTGCGAGTACTGGACTTGGGCACTCGGTGACATACAGAGATTCGGGTCGGTCCTGGATACGTGCTCGAATAGCCGAAGTGGTTAAGGAGACCTCTCGCGTAAACCTGCAAATCCAGTTTCGAGTATAGGTCCTGCAGAAGTTTTCGTTTGTCACTACTAACCTCTACAGCTGCAGTCTAAACGTATACGCAATTCCGAATACTTTAGTCTCATTTCACAAAACTGTCCATCGTAACAGTGTCTGTTGCGTCAGACGTGCATGCACGTCTGAAGGACATTGCATAGCACACATAAAACACAGGAACTGCAAATAGTATCTCCTTAAATGTGTATGTAAATAGTTACCGTCCTCCTGTTCATTTGCTGGGACAATGAGTGCTGAGAATACTCTGCCAGTACTCACATATCGTTAGTTTTTGGCCAAGGGTTAAACCGAACGCCACCGACGAAATTCCTGGTGTCGGTAAGGGTATTTTATGAGTCATTTGGTGTCAGAGATCCGTGGCATCCTATGCCTCTTTACAAAGTGATGTAATTACGATTCGTCTGGTCTGGTTTTCTTTTTGTGTAAATTTCTTCACAATAGTGAAAAAACCTGTGACACAAAAGACGGAAGAGTGTGGTTTCTCATAGACACCTGTGTTGAGATGTTGCAGTACTGATACGTGATTGTAGCTGCGGGAACAGTTCAGCGCTGCGTCGTTGTAGCGCTCTTCCGCAGAATTCAGTAAACCCGTACACGAGTTGCATATCGGCCAGCACTTCAGCAGTTAACTTATTCATACTGTTGTGTACCACTGTTAAGGTACAACTATTACTGCTGTCAGCAGGAAGTACTGAGAGTCACTGGAACAAGTTTGATTCCAAACAAGCCGGCCGAAGTGGCCGTGCGGTTAAAGGCGCTGCAGTCTGGAACCGCAAGACCGCTACGGTCGCAGGTTCGAATCCTGCCTCGGGCATGGATGTGTGTGATGTCCTTAGGTTAGTTAGGTTTAACTAGTTCTAAGTTCTAGGGGATTAATGACCTCAGCAGTTGAGTCCCGTAGTGCTCAGAGCCATTCTTTTTTTTTTTTTTTTTTTTTTATTCCAACACGACACCCAGAGCATACCATCGACATTTGCACTCTTGTGTAGATACTTTCAGTGCAATTCAGATACAAAAGAGAATGAGGTAAGATTTCAGATGAAATGTAATTAAACTCTATTGAGCCATCGCCGTCTCAGTTGTACCATAACGCTCAGAAATATTCTGTCAGTGGAATTTGGGCTCACCGTATATAGCACAGTAGCTGCCCTGCTAATACAAGGGCTCTCTGATACGAGCTTCTTGCGCCATAAATTCCTCGTCTTAATACCATAAGCGTCCTGCTCGTGGATCTGTATATATGGTATGTCAATTTCATGGTCGTAGCGATTTCTCGTTTATCTGTGATGTGTTTAGATCATTGACCAATAAATAAGGTACAATTTCCTTTTCTGACGTCAATCAGCCAGTTACAGTTCACAATACTGATTTATTTCTGTAAAGGTCCACCATACAACTGTATAAGCTTCGTAAAGGTTTGCCAGTGTAACATCTCTTTTGGTTCTGGTGGTGTACAAGGGACTAAATAGTATCCTGATCACAGTGCGACAGCCTGAAACACAACTAAATATTTTTATTAGTCCCCAAGGAACTTGAGAGCAGCTGGTTTATATTTTTATATGTATCAGATTTTAAATTTCTCAATCAAATTTAGGAGAATGAAATAACATTAAAACTAAGCGTCTCAAAAATGGCAAGGAATTCTAGAAATTTACAAGCTGTTTTCAACACTATGCACCAAAAGTGGTATAAATAAGTTATTATTATTGTTGTAATAAAATGCATGTATGGGAACGTTATAGTTATTATCGTTGTGAAATGCACCTGCGACAAATTAAAAGTGACGATAAGAAACTATTGCCTACCACCCCTCCAAAAATCGAACTCTGTATTCGTGCCTGTTTGCGGGATCGTAGGCTGTGGAACAGGAGCTTGTGGTGGGATATCTTCCTCCAGGAAAGGAACGGCAGGGGTTGTCGATTTGTGCGCGCAGCAGAAGAGGATGTGACAGCATGGCAGTGATTCCGGAGACCTCGGGGCGGCGTGGCGCAGAAAATCCCGTGGCCTGTAGAGGCGTTGTGTCTTGGAGTAAGCAGATTGTGTGACCCAGGCCCGCCGATGAGCGAAACTCGACAACTGGCTAGAGGAAGTCACTGTGCTAGGAGCTGGTGTAATGATGAACTGTTGATTACGTAGTGAGTACTAGTGACCTCGAGGCTCAGTCGTTACCAAATGGTTGAGATTTGGCGGTGGTGGCTCAGGGTGCTGGCTGCAGAACTGCATCCTCACCGTCTTCTTCATACGACTGGCGCTTTGGCAACCAGATATACGAATAAATTATTAAAAACACGAAACAATCCATATAGTTTAACTGACTCATCGATTTCTGTGTGTTTCTTAGAAGCCAAAAAATGTATGTGGTATCTCAGAACGAGCGAAGACCGGCGTGCGAGAGATCCTAATGCATCGAAATTCTACATCGAATTTTTCGCGTCCTGATATCTCTTTCAATGCAAATTGTCAGTCGAACAACTCTTCCTGCACGCTCCTATTTGTATTTTATTTCGTAGACCCGAACGTCTTCGTAGAGACGTTGCTAGACCTGGCCGACGAATTAATACTGCAGCAAAAGAGAAGTGTCTGCGATGAGCAACAGATGGTGTACACACTTGATTTTAAGGGGTTTGTAACTGCACTGTGCAGTACACACAGTTCTACCCGCCACATCACCCTGTCGTTTTTTCTCATACGTCGATATTTTATTTTATCCATTGTACCGTTCCTCATTATATAATTGTTCTTAGCCGTATACTACGTTCAACAATCTGTAAACAATTTGTGGAATTAGAATCTTTGTATACGCTATAGATATGCTGTCTTCATAGCTAGAAATGCGTTCCTTCAAAAATGGTTCAAATGGCTCTGAGCACTATGGGACTTAACAGCTGTGGTCATCAGTCCCCTAGAACTTAGAACTACTTAAACCTAACTAACCTAAGGACATCACACACATCTATGCCCGAGGCAGGATTCGAACCTGCGACCGTAGCAGTCGCGCGGTTCCGGACTGCGCGACTAGAACCGCGAGACCACCGCGGCCAGCAAATGTGTTCGTATTTATGAGGTTAGTATTAGTGGCAGGCCTATTGTTCTAGATTTCTTACTTCTTGAATCCTCTAGACTGGTACATACTAACACAAGGAATGCTAATTTTTCACTGTCTGACAATTCCTTTGTTTGACTAGGTGACTTGAAAACCTAGTTTAGTCGGTCTCTCTTTCGGGCACCGCAGCCGGGAGAAGACAATGCTGATCGTCCATGTGCCTCGCGATCAACTGTTTATAACGGTTTCGCTGGAGAATCTGGAACTTAACGTTATGTTATACTTTGGTTGACATCCAGCTATGATAGCTGCGAAGTTTTCAACTAATCAGTACCCTACTGGGGCACTAACTTCTGATCGTACTGTGTACCTGACCCAGCTTGTTTCTCACTTGGAGATATAGTATCACCAAAGAAACTGTATATAAAGCTCCTACACTTTTCTTAGCAGCTCTACGGATCTGTCAGGGTGCAGAGTTAGAGTCATCATTGGACATAAAATGTGTTGTCATTTTCTTTCCGACATGGCGTTAGTCGAGGATGAATATTGTACTTGTGTTGGACGTAAACGTTAACAAATAGTTCCTAGCGGTATGCTGACCACTACACTTGTTATGTGCTCCTCGTGGAATTTCATAATTTTTGTCACAACGTCTTTGCATAGGACAACTATAGTTGCTACTGGATATTTTCAGTTAAAACTATATGAGCCGCGGTTGGACACAACAGTTCCAAGTTCAGTGTTTCTTGCTTTAGTCTGAAAACTTCCTGCACTTTATCACAAATATTTTTCGCGTCAATAAGGAGGTCACTTAGACATAAAACGACTGTATCGGTTGCTTCTAGGTTAGAAAGGACACCGTGCAGCCCTCCAGATACATACGTCTGGTAACATTTTTTGGGCAACGACTTTGTTGAGCTCCTCCAGTCCTCCTATCTTCCCATTGTTTGCCCCTGTTTGCTTTAGTGTTTATTCTTTCTGGGTTTCTTCATTAATTGTTTATTATTTGTTAGCCATGATTCGTCATTATTTCTGCCGAGTCGTTGTTTCCTTCTCATCTTTCTTGATACTAGAGTTAAAAAAAGAAAAAAGAAACTTACTTATAGAAGGCAGCTGAGAAGAGTTCTCATGGAAGGTGATCCCTTTTACCTCGCCTTCATCCCACTCCTCGGGGCCAACGAGATATACATGTCCTACAGCAAACTTGTGACGTCACACTAGTCGGTTTGACCGCCATACTTCGCGAACTTTCTGCTCCGTGGAGGGCCAACGGGAAATCAATATTTAATTGAAAAGGTACCCACTAAAGGTCTTAATTTTGTTTTGTGCTATCGAGAACTTTTATTCACTTAAACACGCAGTTCAGAATTATTAAATTCTTCTGAAATAGTTACTCGCTCCCCTCTGGGGACGGCTACTGGCATACGTAAGACCCGCAATGTCACTTCCTGTGACATACTCGCTGCGGCCTGTCTTTCACGTAGATCTCGCTTCTCCTGCCCTCACATCAGCTGTCCAAAGTCAATGATATTGGCCATCCAAAAGGTGATAGACATCACTTGATATACACCAGATGTCCGACAAAGTTACCCACTAAAGGTCTTAATTTTGTTTTGTGCTATCGAGAACTTTTATTCACTTAAACACGCAGTTCAGAATTATTAAATTCTTCTGAAATAGTTACTCGCTCCCCTCTGGGGACGGCTACTGGCATACTTAAGACCCGCAATGTCACTTCCTGTGACGTACTCGCTGCGGCCTGTCTTTCACGTAGATCTCGCTTCTCCTGCCCTCACATCAGCTGTCCAAAGTCAATGATATTGGCCATCCAAAAGGTGATAGACATCACTTGATATACACCAGATGTCCGACAAAGTTTAGATTTGGGGAAAGTGAAAATATGATGTATTCCTAATATTCGGCTCGCGTAATGTGTTCACCTAAAAACAGAAACTAAAATTTTTTGCTACAGCTTTTACTTCCGTTCTTTACAAATGAAACCGATTTTACACACCTTTGATATGCGATTATGTTGAAGCCCTGTCTTCAAACCATTCGCCCATTAGCAATCAACAAATGACGAAAACCATGATATAATGATATAATGTACGAATGTGAAGACTGAAACATAACATTTCCTTTTTTACCTAAACAGAGAAATCTCAGAGCGAATGAAGATTTCGCTAGCAAAAGAAAATGCTGCATCACATTTGTACATCGAATCTCTCCTCTCCTCGTGTCTTTTAACAGTGCAAGCTATCAAATGAAGAAATGTTTCTCTGTGCTGTTCCTTATATGTTATTTAACAGACCCGATATTTTCCGCGCACACAGCATCCACTTGTAACATCATTCAACTGGAATGACACTGGCTCTGAGCACTACGGGACTTAACATCTATCGTCATCAGTCCCCTAGAACTTAGAACTACTTAAACCTAACTAACCTAAGGACAGCACACAACACCCAGCCATCACGAGGCAGAGAAAATCCCTGACCACGCCGGGAATCAAACCCGGGAACCCGGGCGTGGGAAGCGAGAACGCTACCGCACGACCACGAGATGCGGGCTGGAATGACATTTCTTACGAGTGTGTGGACTGTAACAGAGTGATTTGCGTGTTCTTTTTTCCGACAGAAGAATTTCTGCAGTATCGCAGACTGAATGAAGCTGGTAGAGGAGGAGAACCTTACGCATCGTGCTTTGTACATCGAATTATTCTTGTCCATATATCTCCACCAGTACACCCTGTCAAACGAATATACTTCCCTTTTTGTTGTTCTTTGCATCTTATTTAACAGACCCTAAATCTTCTTCATAGACAGCTAGCAACAACAAGTCGACGAAATGATACCGCAGAGGAAGAGAAGTGCACTACGGCGAGCAGCAGAGGAACCACACGCTTGCATTTAAGAAGTTTGTCGTTCTATTGTTGTCGCTGCAGTACACACGGAATCCACAAGCCACATCATTGATCTGCGTATCGTCTCGCACTATTTTGTGTGGACGGAAACGTAATAACGTGTGTTCATCCTTTTCTTCTAGCCTAGGGCAGTCTACGCAGTTTCTTTGCTATCTGAGAACGAGTGAAGCTTGTCGTGCAAGAGAACCGAGCGCGTCGTGATTTGTACATCGAATTATTCGTTTTTGATGTCTCTAACAGTGCTCACTGTCAAATAACTACGCTTTCCATTGTGATGTTCTTTCAATCTTATTTAAAAGGCCTGAAAACTTTTTCTGAGAGAACGAGGAGCAACAAGACGACGGATTAATACCACAGCAGCAGATAAGTGGTCTACGGCGAACAGCAGTGGAACGACGCACTTGCCTTTAAGAAGTTTGTCGATCTACTGTCGTTCACTGCGGTCCACACAACATCCACACGCCACATCATTGATATGCGTATCGTCTCGCACTATTTTGTTTGGACTGAAACGTAATAACGTGTGTTCGTCCACTTCTTACAGCCTACGGACAGTGTACGCAGTTTCTGTGGTATCTGAGAACGAGTGAAGCTTGTCGTGCAAGAGAACTGTTCGCGTCGTGTTTTGTACATCGAATTATTCTTTTCTGATGTCTCTGTCAGAGCTCACAGTAAATGAACATACTGTCATTTGTGCTGTTCTTTGAATCTTATTGAACAGGTCTGAATATTTCTTCTGAGACAGTGTGGAACAACAAGACGACGGATTAATATCACAGCAGAAGAGAAGTGGTCCACGGCGTGCTGCAGTGGAATTACAGACTCGCTTTTATGAAGTTTGTTGCTCTACTGCCGTTCACCACGGAGCACACAGCATCCACATGCCACATCATTGATCTGTGCATCGTCACGTACTATTTTGTGTGGACTGAAACATAATAGCGTGTGTTCGTCTTTTTCTTACAGCCTACGGACAGTCTACGGAGTTTCTGTGGTATCTGAGAACGAGTGAAGCTTGTCGTGCAAGAGAACCGACGGCGTTGTGTTTTGTACATCGAATTATTCTTTTCTGATGTCTCTGTCAGTGCTCACTGTCAAATGAACATGCTTTTCCTTGTGCTGTTCTTTGAATCTTATTTATCAGGTCTGAAAATTTCTTCTGAGACAGCGAGGAACAACTAGACGACGGATTAATACCACAGCAGAAGGGAAGTGGTCCACGGCGTGCTGCAGTGGAACGACACACTTGCCTTTAAAAAGTTTGTCGATCTACTGTCGTTCGCTGCGGTCCACACAGCATCCACACGCCACATCATTGATATGCGTATCGTCTCGCACTATTTTGTTTGGACTGAAACATAATAACGTGTGTTCGTCCATTTCTTGGAGCCTATGGATAGTGTACGCAGTTTCTGTGGCATCTGAGAACTAGTGAAGCTTGTCGTGCAAGAGAAGCAACCGCGTCGTGTTTTGTACAACGAATTATTCATTGTTGATGTCTCTATCAGTGATCACTGTCAAATGAACACGATTTTCGATGTGCTGTCTTTGAATCTTATTTAACATGCCTAAAAACTTGTTCTGAGACGGCAGGAACAACAAGACGACGGATTAATACGGCAGCGGAAGAGAAGTGCACTACGGCGAGTAGCAGTGCAACCACACGCTTGCTTTGAAGAAGTTTGTCGTTCCACTGTTGTCGCTGCAGTACACACACAATGCACAAGCCACATCATTGATCTGCGTATCGTCTCGCACTATTTTGTGTGGACGGAAACATAATAACGTGTGTTCGTCCTTTTCTTACAGCCTACGGACAGTCTACGCAGTTTCTGTAGTATCTGAGAACGAGTGAAGCTTGTCGTGCAAGAGAACTGATCGCATCGTGTTTTGTACAACGAATTATTCTTCTCTATGTGTCTATCAGTGCTCACTGTCAAATGAACATGCTTTGCTTTTCTTTGTGCTGTCTTTGAGTCTTATTTAACAGGCCTGAAAATGTCTTCTGAGACAGCGAGGATCAACAAGACGACGAATTAATACCACAGCAGAAGCGAAGTGGGCTACGGCGAGCAGCAGTGGAACGACACACTTGCATTTAAAAAGTTTGCCGCTCCATTGTCGTTCGCTGCGGTCCACACAGCATCCACATGCCGCATCATTGATCTGTGTATCGACTCGCACTATTTCGTGTGGCCTGAAACATAATATCGTGTGTGTGTCCTTTTCTTACAGTCTGCGTCATGTCCATGGTATCTGAGAACGAGTGAAGCTTGTTGTGTAAGAGAACCGAGCTCGTCGTATTTTGTACATCGAATGTTTCTCCATTTGACGTCAGTGTCAGTGCTAGCTGCCAAATGAAAAAACCCTCTTGTGTGCTGTTCATTATATTATTGTTAACAAAGGCGAATTTTCTTCACAGAATAACAGCAATACCAGGTGTATTAATCATCTCAGTAGAGGAGATGTGGTCTGCGGCGAGCCCAAGTGGTTGTGTACACTTGGTTCTAAGAAGTTGGTACTTCCACTCGAGCTCGCTGCGGTTCAAATAGCATTCACGTGCCGCATCATTTAACTGCAATGTTGTCACGTACTAAATTATAGACTGAAACGCAATCGCATGTCTGTGGCTTATTTACAGTCGACGGAATATCTGTGGCGCTTCTAAACGAACGAAACCTTGAGTCCAAGAGAACCTAACGTATAGCTATTTGTACATAAAATATCTCTTCTTCTGACGTCTCGATCGGTACAGGCTACCACAATAGCACACCTCCCTTCCAGCATGCTAATCTCAGTATCTTATAGAAAAAATATGTAAAAACTTCTTTGCAGAAAGCCAGCAACAACAGGTCGCAGATCGTTGGATTAATACTCGAGCAGAAGTACTACTGCAGGCTGTCAAATGAGCAAACTTTTCACTGTGCTGTTCATCGTACCTTATTTAACAGAGCTGAAATTGCTTCGCAGAAACCCAGCACACCAGAGAGACGAATTATCACACCATCAGTAAAGCAGTGTTCTGCGGCGCGCAGGAGTGGGAGTACACACTGGTTATTAAAAAGTTTGTACTTCCGCTCCTGTTCGCTGCGGTTCACATAGCATCGTGTGCCACATTAGTTGACTGGAACAACACTTCGCCGGTCGTCGGAATATGGTAAAATGAAAGAGCTATCCATTGATTTACTCTTTTCATGTAACTGCTATAGTTATAGTTTCCTGCACTTTTCCTCTAATAATATATATTTTAACACATTTTAATTATCCTCATTAAATGATTGCTTCGTTCGTAGCTGTTGTGCTATGTGAAACATTGTGTAAAATATTTGTAGTTTCTGAATCTATGTAGACCCATATGCAATCAACAGCTCTACTGCTCTTTATAGCTACATGTTTGTTCGTTTTACATCTCCGAATTATAGTAGCTATCCGAAAGACGTTGTTTCTGTACTTTAAGAGGATGATTTGTGACGCTGTACTAGATTCTTTGCCATTTCGGTGTTCTAGAATTACTATATTGACACATAAAAATACAAAGGATCGCATTTTACACTGTCTGCTGCCTGTCAATGTCTGTGTGTTACTCGGTTGATTTAAAACATTACTTGGTTCATAAGAAGAGATAACAACCTAGTGTCTCAAGTAAAGAGATTGATCTCTAGAGGGAAAAAGAAATTCACCATCATTCATGGTACTTTTTTCTTAGATGTTCTGTCGTAGACATAACAACAGATCATTTTCCGTTTAATTTTTTTGAATATCAAATTGAAAAAATAAGTATTAAGTTTGATTTCATTTGAAAGTGTCTGCATATTAAGGAAAGTAAAGGTTTTTGATATTAACGATGGAGAAACTCATTTATTCAATTATTCGTTCGAATTCGTTGAAGCCGAGTCAGTAGTTATTGTATTCCTCCAATTCGTTATCCTCAGTGGACCCAGAGTGACCAAAAATTCTCGATATCCGCCTGTCTTTTTTTACCGCACTCTTCTTGACACTGAGTGCCGAATACATCGTGAGTCATCATGTTTTCTTTTCCGCGTGCAATTCGTGCTCCACTCGGACAGATTCAGTAGTATTCATAATCCAGGCTTTCCCTGTGTCCCACCAACCACGATTTTTCCACTCAATATTACAGCTTGAATTCTAGTATTGTTTATTCCATCGCCTTTAAAATAAACATTGCGCCGCTGACAACCATGATGCATGAATATGTGCCGCTTTCATTCTGGCAGATAATTTGCGTAAAGGCTTTCCGATTTAGTTGCCGAAAGTAAGGCAAATTACCATTTTCACACTCGATTTTGTTTCAACATGTATTGCAGCTCTGTACAGCGTTGAAATATAGTTCAAATATCACTGTTTACAGTAATGTTGGCGCAGGACGGACAGCCGCTCCTCTTTTCTTTATTCCATGAGGTACACATTTTACGAGCCGGAAAAATTATTTTCCTTAACTAAACCTACGAGAGTACCTCAGAACGTAAGTTACACATACCGTCCTACGTTAAGAGGCATACGCAACAAAAGTGGTGCATTGTCACAAGAGAGTGCATGTTCTGGGTCTCCTGCAGACACAGTAGCCGGCCGCTGTGACCGAGCGGTTTTAGGCGCTTCAGTTCGGAACCGCGCTGCTGCTACGGTCGCAGGTTCGAATCCTGCCTCGGGCATGGATGTGTGTGACGTCCTTAGGTTAGTTAGCTTTAAGTAGTTCTAAGTCTAGAGGACTGATGACCTCAGACGTTAATTCCCATAGCGCGTAGAGCCATTTGAACCATTTTTTGCAGACACAGTTCTGCTACGGTATGGGGTGAGCAGAACTTCCAGATGTCACACAGATTCACCGTGGAATTGTTACGGTGTATGGACCAAATTCACTGCCGCATCCTGCCGGAGTGAAATGATGCGAAAAGTTTGATCAAAGCGCCACGGACGTGGGTGATTCTGATCGAGAAGAAAGGCCATCGATAATGACCACAGACGACAATGCTAGGCATCTGAGGAACTGATTCACAGCAGCCGAAGATTTTAGGACGATGAGGACATTCACACAGTGGCTCTCAAATACTCCTCGACCAAGCAGGGGGTTTCTATTGTGGAGAAACCGAACTGTTGGCAAAACATTCCGACCGCCGTTTACCGAAGTTTTCCTGACTATGTTGAAAAATAGCGTTATGTTTCTGTGTCAGTTTGAAATGTAGTGCACATTCAATAAAAGTGACTTGGCCTGCCATAATAATGTGTAACTTATTTATATGGAGTCCCCTCCTATTGTTCACACACACCTTGCATACTTACAGGCTGCTTGAGTTACTGTTGTGGCTACCTTCAAATTCTGTGTGACGATAAGGCATTATTTATCCTTTGTTTCATCGCAAGCAACTAGAATCATCACTTCGTTCGCCTTAAGAATGTTCAAAACGTAGTATGTCAATGTAATAGTAGCTGATATTTATTTAGTTTGAAGCGAAGTGTCTACTGAGAAAACTTCCTTGATGTAGCTGCAACATTTTTTTGTACCAACAGCTTGTTTTAGGTATGTAAGCCATTTGCTGCTATTGCATTAAGTGATTTGAAATCATGACATATGTTGTACTTCTTTTGATGTAACTACATATTCTAATCAATAAAAACGTCTTCTGTTCGCAGGTTGCTGGCAAGATGGCAGCAGATCGCGAGGTGGTAAGTAAAACAACTTAATGATTGAAAGATAAACTAACTTTTTCCGGTCTCGGAGAACCCACTAACAACAGTAACTGTATTCTTACTGACCACCTGTAGTTGTAACTATGACGCTGTCAAGTGAAAGAATTCGGAAAAAGTGTTGGTTGAGTGGGCGTAATATTTCTCATTCAGCTGTAACTTAGGTACTGAAGGGAAGAACCAGAAATAATCTTCCTTAGCTCTGCAGACTTTGCAGTTTAACAGAAACCAGATGGAAGTTTGAAATCAGGGTAGAAATGTTCCGAAACAACTTCCCTAGAGACCACGAGTAGAACTGAACATGCGCAGCTTCGTGTGGAAGCTTTAACGTGTGCAGAAAATAAAGTTTGTAGGGGTACAACTCCGCTTTAATAATTCGCTGAGATGACGATCCCTTAATTTCAACTTGCACAGATAACCTGTTTTAGAATTTTGTTGCAATTTTCTGGAGATTATCTTTCACTTGAAGAATTTCTGCTTTTCGGACAGTTTAGTACTGTGCACACCAAGTGGTGTAATAGGAACTGGCGATATTAACGTAACGAATAAAATACCACTGTTAATGAGTACCTATTAAACAAATATAAATCCCACACTGGAATCTGTTTAGTAGGGTGTGATTCAGGAACATAAAAGGGATTTTCCATCATTTATTTCGTTTCTGGACAGCAATTAGATCTATCCGGTTTTTATTACAACGCTTTTGTGTTTGCTTTAAAACTTCACTAATTTTTAACAAATTAATACCATTGATTGTTTCTTGCTGTATTAGACAGCCATTCTACACTGCAGATATGACTTATAAACAAGTCCGCAGAGTATGAACCTACGCCTGTAACGTAGTAGTTTCTAGGCCAACAGTTGATAGGTGTACAGCCGAGTGCAGAATTGTTCAAGGCACTGCACAAGCAAGTCTATCGTTCCAAGCCGTGACACATTTGCTGTTCTTGATTGCAGTTCTGTACTTGTGGACCATATAAAAGTAATTATACTTTAGGACAGGTCTGTTCAATAGACGGCTACGCGAGCACGGGGCTCACGCTCGATCACCGCGTAAGTAGTCAGCGCTCGCGGTATTGTGCGCTGTCTTCAGAGGAATTACTATGTTGCGTTCGCCCCGGTTTTAAGGGCAAGCCTATACACTTAATGGCGCATTGCTTAACCCCAGAACACTAATAGGAGGAAAATGTTACATTGCTGTTAAACCATACTAAACTGTACTACTTGTACTGCTTCAAATTTATTCAAGGAAAATCATAATTTACTGGTTATGCCCTAGTTTATTACAATTATTAGATATCCAATGAGATATTAAATGCCAAATTAAGTACAAAATGCCCTGTTTTATGCCCTACTGCAATCGTGAATTTTACGAGGGTTTAGCAGTCTAGGGTTAAAATGGAGAGTAGCTTTTTTAAAATCAATGAAAAGCAGTGTTATTGGCGGTTTTGGAACTTTAAATCGAAATTCAGACATACCAGTATTAGTGTATAACACGTCAATGCCTAGCTACAGATAGAACGCGCACCCTCGGGGACCCTTTGCTGCTTTATTGAAGCATGTGTCGCAACCCAACGTGAAAGTGGAGGGTTCAAAATGTATAAGCAGCCTTTCCTGTTTCAGATCATGTTCAAATTTCGTCGAATGGCTTTGAAGGGTCTCTAGTGGTTCCGCCCTGTATACCAGAGCAAAAAATGACGGTCGAACTACACTCCAAACGGGTCACATAAAGTTAAGTAACCATGAAGCCCCACAATATCCTCGGAGATGGGAGGAAACGTCCGGAGTTATCAGCTGTGTCAAAGGTCTCAGAAATGTCATCGTTTTCCTCATCTGTCGTTTTCGAGAGCTTAATTTGTGGAAATCAACGCCTTTTATGCCACCCTCTGAGGTTTTTTCATCTCGATTATGAGCTCCGGTGTGTCTCAAATATTCATCTCATCCACCCATACGAAAATAGCGCGATTTTAACGCTATGGCCGGCTACTGCGGCCGAGCGGTTCTAGGCGCTTCAGTCTGGAACCGCGCGACCGCTACGGTCGCAGGTTCGAATCCTGCCTCGGGCATGGATGTGTGTGATGTCCTTAGGTTAGTTAGGTTTAAGTAGTTCTAAGTTCTAGGTGACTGATGATCTCAGATGTTAAGTCCCATAGTGCTCAGAGCCATTTGAACCATTTAACGCTATGCATAGCGTTTCTGACCCCTATCGCATAGGCGTCAAAAGAAGGGGCGAATTGTGGTAACATGTGGTGTGACGACTATTGTATCGTGAGACATATCTACAATAGCGCTGAGCACTATTGTAGAGAATTTAGTGCCAAGGTGATAACAGCAGCACACCTTATACGCCACATGAACCTCTCAGCTCTGATCTTTTTTTCACGTACGTCGACACCTTGCAGTTTGAAGCGTCGTCTAGTCCGATGGTGACAACGCATGGGGCCACGCTTCCGAAACATCACAGAAGAAGGCTGTAGGCAGCCTAGAGCCAAATTCCAAACTTTTTCGTCACAATCGGAGACAATTACGTGGTTTCGAAAAAGTGATCCTTTGATTGTGTTCCGCAATGTAAGTAAATGTGGACCAGATGCGGTTTAGATTCAAAGAAATGGTATCTGTGGCAATGGAGAGATTTATATTAAATAAATAAATAACAAAAGACACTGTCCCAGTGGTACAAAAAACAGGCCAGAGCACTGCTGCAGAGGCAACGGAAAAAACCATACCGAATTTAATAGATCACAAACTTTCTAAGACTAGCTGTATTTTACTGAAGCTTGAAACTTAGAGCGGAAGTCATACGAGAAGATTTTAATAGGTTACACAACGAAACTCTGTCTCGAAATCTGACAGAAAATCCAAAGAGACTATGGTCGTATGTAAAGTATACCAGCGGCAAGACACAGTCAATACCAATCATAATACTACCAACTATAGCGCCACTAAAGCAGTGTTATTAAACATAGCTCTCTGAAATGCCTTTACAAAAGAAGATGAACTAATTATTTGAGAATTAGAATGAAGAACAGCTGTCATCATGAGTTATTTAGAAGTTAGATATCCCCAGTCTACCGAAGCAGTTAAAATCACTTAATAAAGGCAAGTAATCTAGTCCCGATAAGGGCTGTATATCAATAAAGGTACTTTCGGATTATGCTGATACAACAGCCGCATATTTCATCCCACACAAACGTACGCTCGACGAACGATCCGTACTACATGACTGAAACGTTCCACCAGTCACATCAATGCTGAGGAAATAAAATAGCAGTAATCCGATTGATTACAGACCCATATCACTGGCGTCTATTTGCAGTAGGATTTTGGAACATATACTGTGTTCAAACATTAAGAATTACCTCGAATTTAACGGCCTACTGTCGCAGTCAGCACGGATTCAGAAAATATTGTTCTTCTGAAACTAGCTCTTTATTCGCACGACGTAATGAGTACTATCGACGGGGGATCTCAAACAGATTGCATATGTCTAGATTTCCATAAGGCTTTTGAAACTGTCCCTCAAAAGTGACTTATAATCAGATTACATGCCCATGGAGCACTGCATCAGGTATGCGACTGGATTCATGATTCCCTATCCGAAAGGTAACAGTACATAGACATTGACAGAAAAACATCGAGTAAAACAGAAGTGACGCACGACGTTTCCCAAGGAAACGCCTTCTGCTGTTCCTAATCTATATAAACGATTTAGGAGAAAGTCTGAGCAGCCCTTTGGATTGTTTGCCGATTATGCTGTCATTAACCGTGTAGAAAAGGTCGTCAGAAGATCAAAACTAATTGCAAAATGACTTAGACACGGTATCGATAAAGTGCGAGAAGTGCCAAATTTCTCTGAATAAGGAAAACTGTGAGGGCATCTATATGAGCACGAAAAGAAATCCGTTAAATTTCGGTTACACGATAAATCACACAAATTTAAAATCTGTCATTGCAAATATATACCAAGGAATTAGAATTACGAGCAACATAAATTGGAACGATCACATAGATAGCCGGCCAGAGTGGCCGAGCGGTTCTAGGCGCTACAGTCTGGAACAGCGCGACCGCTACGGTCGCAGGTTCGAATCCTGCCTCGGGCATGGATGTTCTTAGGTTAGCTAGTTTTAGTAGTTTAAGTTCTAGGGGACTGATGTCCTCAGCAGTTAAGTCCCATAGTGCTCAGAGCCATTTGAACCATTTGATCACATACATAATGTTATGGGGAAGGCAAACTAAAATATGTGGTTTATTCGCAGGACACGTAGAAGATGCAGCAGGTCTGCTAAAGAGATTACCTACACTACACTTGTCCTTCCTCTGCTAGAGTACTGCTGTGCGGTATGGGATCGTTACGAGACAGGATTGACGGAGGACATCAAAAACGTCCAAAGAAGTGCAGCACGTTATGTATTATGGTGAAAGAGGGTAACGAGTGTCACGGATATGATAAACTAGTTGGAGTGGCAATCTTTAAAACAAAGGCGTGTTCTCCTCCATATGTGAAAATATTTTACTATCGCCAACTGACATAGGTAGAAATGATCATCGTAATAAAATAAGAGAAATCAGAGCACGTATAGAAAGATTTAAATTGTTAATTTCTCCCACGCGCTATTCGAGAGTGGAATGGTCGATAAATATTCTGAAGGTGGTTCGAAGAACACCCTGCCTCATACATGAGTGTGAATTACAGAGTGTTCATGTAGAAGTAGATGTAGATCAGAAGTTCCAAGAAAAATTGAGCTAATCTACTCAAATATTGTTTAATTATTCCACTTTCCTTGTAAAAGTTTAAGAAGTGGAGGTAAACACTTTTCACCTCTAACTGTTTAACATAATGAGGGAAAGATCAGGACCTTACATATGTGGGAAGCCATTCCTAGTAGCCCCCTGTGTAGAGAAACAAAGTAGGAGTGAAATCTGAAGAGAGAGTAAGGGAAGAAATTTCTTAGTTACTAAATATATATCAAAATCTAATAATAATATTACAAAATAACGAAAATTAGTGACATGATACTAGTTGTGCACATATTGTTATCAGTATAAAGAGCCAATGATGAAAGGCTGACAATTCACCAGTCTTACTCTGTTACTCTGTATCCAGTACACCAACCGCAGTAATCGAGTTCCATACAAAAGCTGTTGCCTCAGTCATTCTGCCAGGTTTCCAAAGACCTTGCAGAGTTTTCTCTCCTTTCTAGGTAATTTGCATAGCTTTGTCCGATACAGAAGCTATCGCCCCAATCATTGTACCAGGTTTCCACAAGCCTTGTGCAGTTTCCCCTCCTTTCTAGGTAGGATACATAGCTTGGGCTCTGGTACTGGAATTCGTGCAACAATTAGAACCACTACCATTCTTCGAGGAGTTCAGAAATCGACACTCCGGATACATTTGGAGACGAAGATGCCCTCCGAAGAGAGTGCTGATATCAGGGAGCAAGAGCTAGAGGCTTTGCACTCTCTATTTTGTAGCTGGGTCGTCAGTCCAACAGTGATGTTAACCTTTAACAAGCTTCACTTCCTCGTCCTATCTGAAAAATTCAAATGTTTTTCTAGCTTTTTCTTGAAATATGAACCTGCTCACATATTCGGGGCAGCACATCCTGCTTCCTTATGTGCCATCGGTTGTGACATTTTGATCGCTGTAGACAAGAACATTGAAATCCTGCAATTTTTCCACATTTCCACCAGACGTTACTTCTTCTTTACTGGGTCTAGAAAGGTAAACGAGATACGGTCCGTGGCTTCGTAAGATGCGAAACATCGTCTCCGGAGGAATTAAGTGGCTCACATTTCGCACGTTCCCTGATACCTTGAAAATATTTTGTACTCTTTTTTCAGTACTGCCATTCTCCAGGACACGCTGCCATTTACCTGCCTTCCAAGATTCTTATCTTTGCCTGATAGTGATCCCTCCACCAGCTGTGCACTGGGTAGATCAGAATTCGGTTCTTTATTTCGATACAGTTCCGTCTGTAGACTTTCAGGAGTGGAGACTTTTCCTTTAGTTTGGTTCGCAATACGTTAGTATACGTATTTTCTTTCGGAAGAGTTGGGATACTGTTCCACAGATGCAGTATTTGCCATTCACGTATCTCCTGAATTGAAAGAAATATATTGGGAACTGCGAATGCGATTAGACTGCTGCTGCACAGGTTATTGGGGTCAATGGAAAACTTGTGCCGGACCGGGACTCCAGATTTTCCGCTCTACCCGAGCGGTCGCCTTAACCACCGGCTATTTTAGCACGTCTCCGAGACCGACTGAAACCTCCGGAAGTCACTGACTGCTCACGTCCTGCAGTGACACAACTGCTGTGGTTCCCGCAGGTGGTGCAGGCATGCAATGCTACTGACAACAGTATTAAAGTCTTTCACTGTGCGGGAATGACAGCAATTGTGCGAGTACTGGACTTGGGCACTCGGTGACATACAGAGATTCGGGTCGGTCCTGGATACGTGCTCGAATAGCCGAAGTGGTTAAGGAGACCTCTCGCGTAAACCTGCAAATCCAGTTTCGAGTATAGGTCCTGCAGAAGTTTTCGTTTGTCACTACTAACCTCTACAGCTGCAGTCTAAACGTATACGCAATTCCGAATACTTTAGTCTCATTTCACAAAACTGTCCATCGTAACAGTGTCTGTTGCGTCAGACGTGCATGCACGTCTGAAGGACATTGCATAGCACACATAAAACACAGGAACTGCAAATAGTATCTCCTTAAATGTGTATGTAAATAGTTACCGTCCTCCTGTTCATTTGCTGGGACAATGAGTGCTGAGAATACTCTGCCAGTACTCACATATCGTTAGTTTTTGGCCAAGGGTTAAACCGAACGCCACCGACGAAATTCCTGGTGTCGGTAAGGGTATTTTATGAGTCATTTGGTGTCAGAGATCCGTGGCATCCTATGCCTCTTTACAAAGTGATGTAATTACGATTCGTCTGGTCTGGTTTTCTTTTTGTGTAAATTTCTTCACAATAGTGAAAAAACCTGTGACACAAAAGACGGAAGAGTGTGGTTTCTCATAGACACCTGTGTTGAGATGTTGCAGTACTGATACGTGATTGTAGCTGCGGGAACAGTTCAGCGCTGCGTCGTTGTAGCGCTCTTCCGCAGAATTCAGTAAACCCGTACACGAGTTGCATATCGGCCAGCACTTCAGCAGTTAACTTATTCATACTGTTGTGTACCACTGTTAAGGTACAACTATTACTGCTGTCAGCAGGAAGTACTGAGAGTCACTGGAACAAGTTTGATTCCAAACAAGCCGGCCGAAGTGGCCGTGCGGTTAAAGGCGCTGCAGTCTGGAACCGCAAGACCGCTACGGTCGCAGGTTCGAATCCTGCCTCGGGCATGGATGTTTGTGATGTCCTTAGGTTAGTTAGGTTTAACTAGTTCTAAGTTCTAGGGGATTAATGACCTCAGCAGTTGAGTCCCGTAGTGCTCAGAGCCATTTTTTTTTTTTTTTTTTTTTTATTCCAACACGACACCCAGAGCATACCATCGACATTTGCACTCTTGTGTAGATACTTTCAGTGCAATTCAGATACAAAAGAGAATGAGGTAAGATTTCAGATGAAATGTAATTAAACTCTATTGAGCCATCGCCGTCTCAGTTGTACCATAACGCTCAGAAATATTCTGTCAGTGGAATTTGGGCTCACCGTATATAGCACAGTAGCTGCCCTGCTAATACAAGGGCTCTCTGATACGAGCTTCTTGCGCCATAAATTCCTCGTCTTAATACCATAAGCGTCCTGCTCGTGGATCTGTATATATGGTATGTCAATTTCATGGTCGTAGCGATTTCTCGTTTATCTGTGATGTGTTTAGATCATTGACCAATAAATAAGGTACAATTTCCTTTTCTGACGTCAATCAGCCAGTTACAGTTCACAATACTGATTTATTTCTGTAAAGGTCCACCATACAACTGTATAAGCTTCGTAAAGGTTTGCCAGTGTAACATCTCTTTTGGTTCTGGTGGTGTACAAGGGACTAAATAGTATCCTGATCACAGTGCGACAGCCTGAAACACAACTAAATATTTTTATTAGTCCCCAAGGAACTTGAGAGCAGCTGGTTTATATTTTTATATGTATCAGATTTTAAATTTCTCAATCAAATTTAGGAGAATGAAATAACATTAAAACTAAGCGTCTCAAAAATGGCAAGGAATTCTAGAAATTTACAAGCTGTTTTCAACACTATGCACCAAAAGTGGTATAAATAAGTTATTATTATTGTTGTAATAAAATGCATGTATGGGAACGTTATAGTTATTATCGTTGTGAAATGCACCTGCGACAAATTAAAAGTGACGATAAGAAACTATTGCCTACCACCCCTCCAAAAATCGAACTCTGTATTCGTGCCTGTTTGCGGGATCGTAGGCTGTGGAACAGGAGCTTGTGGTGGGATATCTTCCTCCAGGAAAGGAACGGCAGGGGTTGTCGATTTGTGCGCGCAGCAGAAGAGGATGTGACAGCATGGCAGTGATTCCGGAGACCTCGGGGCGGCGTGGCGCAGAAAATCCCGTGGCCTGTAGAGGCGTTGTGTCTTGGAGTAAGCAGATTGTGTGACCCAGGCCCGCCGATGAGCGAAACTCGACAACTGGCTAGAGGAAGTCACTGTGCTAGGAGCTGGTGTAATGATGAACTGTTGATTACGTAGTGAGTACTAGTGACCTCGAGGCTCAGTCATTACCAAATGGTTGAGATTTGGCGGTGGTGGCTCAGGGTGCTGGCTGCAGAACTGCATCCTCACCGTCTTCTTCATACGACTGGCGCTTTGGCAACCAGATATACGAATAAATTATTAAAAACACGAAACAATCCATATAGTTTAACTGACTCATCGATTTCTGTGTGTTTCTTAGAAGGCAAAAAATGTATGTGGTATCTCAGAACGAGCGAAGACCGGCGTGCGAGAGATCCTAATGCATCGAAATTCTACATCGAATTTTTCGCGTCCTGATATCTCTTTCAATGCAAATTGTCAGTCGAACAACTCTTCCTGCACGCTCCTATTTGTATTTTATTTCGTAGACCCGAACGTCTTCGTAGAGACGTTGCTAGACCTGGCCGACGAATTAATACTGCAGCAAAAGAGAAGTGTCTGCGATGAGCAACAGATGGTGTACACACTTGATTTTAAGGGGTTTGTAACTGCACTGTGCAGTACACACAGTTCTACCCGCCACATCACCCTGTCGTTTTTTCTCATACGTCGATATTTTATTTTATCCATTGTACCGTTCCTCATTATATAATTGTTCTTAGCCGTATACTACGTTCAACAATCTGTAAACAATTTGTGGAATTAGAATCTTTGTATACGCTATAGATATGCTGTCTTCATAGCTAGAAATGCGTTCCTTCAAAAATGGTTCAAATGGCTCTGAGCACTATGGGACTTAACAGCTGTGGTCATCAGTCCCCTAGAACTTAGAACTACTTAAACCTAACTAACCTAAGGACATCACACACATCTATGCCCGAGGCAGGATTCGAACCTGCGACCGTAGCAGTCGCGCGGTTCCGGACTGCGCGACTAGAACCGCGAGACCACCGCGGCCAGCAAATGTGTTCGTATTTATGAGGTTAGTATTAGTGGCAGGCCTATTGTTCTAGATTTCTTACTTCTTGAATCCTCTAGACTGGTACATACTAACACAAGGAATGCTAATTTTTCACTGTCTGACAATTCCTTTGTTTGACTAGGTGACTTGAAAACCTAGTTTAGTCGGTCTCTCTTTCGGGCACCGCAGCCGGGAGAAGACAATGCTGATCGTCCATGTGCCTCGCGATCAACTGTTTATAACGGTTTCGCTGGAGAATCTGGAACTTAACGTTATGTTATACTTTGGTTGACATCCAGCTATGATAGCTGCGAAGTTTTCAACTAATCAGTACCCTACTGGGGCACTAACTTCTGATCGTACTGTGTACCTGACCCAGCTTGTTTCTCACTTGGAGATATAGTATCACCAAAGAAACTGTATATAAAGCTCCTACACTTTTCTTAGCAGCTCTACGGATCTGTCAGGGTGCAGAGTTAGAGTCATCATTGGACATAAAATGTGTTGTCATTTTCTTTCCGACATGGCGTTAGTCGAGGATGAATATTGTACTTGTGTTGGACGTAAACGTTAACAAATAGTTCCTAGCGGTATGCTGACCACTACACTTGTTATGTGCTCCTCGTGGAATTTCATAATTTTTGTCACAACGTCTTTGCATAGGACAACTATAGTTGCTACTGGATATTTTCAGTTAAAACTATATGAGCCGCGGTTGGACACAACAGTTCCAAGTTCAGTGTTTCTTGCTTTAGTCTGAAAACTTCCTGCACTTTATCACAAATATTTTTCGCGTCAATAAGGAGGTCACTTAGACATAAAACGACTGTATCGGTTGCTTCTAGGTTAGAAAGGACACCGTGCAGCCCTCCAGATACATACGTCTGGTAACATTTTTTGGGCAACGACTTTGTTGAGCTCCTCCAGTCCTCCTATCTTCCCATTGTTTGCCCCTGTTTGCTTTAGTGTTTATTCTTTCTGGGTTTCTTCATTAATTGTTTATTATTTGTTAGCCATGATTCGTCATTATTTCTGCCGAGTCGTTGTTTCCTTCTCATCTTTCTTGATACTAGAGTTAAAAAAAGAAAAAAGAAACTTACTTATAGAAGGCAGCTGAGAAGAGTTCTCATGGAAGGTGATCCCTTTTACCTCGCCTTCATCCCACTCCTCGGGGCCAACGAGATATACATGTCCTACAGCAAACTTGTGACGTCACACTAGTCGGTTTGACCGCCATACTTCGCGAACTTTCTGCTCCGTGGAGGGCCAACGGGAAATCAATATTTAATTGAAAAGGTACCCACTAAAGGTCTTAATTTTGTTTTGTGCTATCGAGAACTTTTATTCACTTAAACACGCAGTTCAGAATTATTAAATTCTTCTGAAATAGTTACTCGCTCCCCTCTGGGGACGGCTACTGGCATACGTAAGACCCGCAATGTCACTTCCTGTGACATACTCGCTGCGGCCTGTCTTTCACGTAGATCTCGCTTCTCCTGCCCTCACATCAGCTGTCCAAAGTCAATGATATTGGCCATCCAAAAGGTGATAGACATCACTTGATATACACCAGATGTCCGACAAAGTTACCCACTAAAGGTCTTAATTTTGTTTTGTGCTATCGAGAACTTTTATTCACTTAAACACGCAGTTCAGAATTATTAAATTCTTCTGAAATAGTTACTCGCTCCCCTCTGGGGACGGCTACTGGCATACTTAAGACCCGCAATGTCACTTCCTGTGACGTACTCGCTGCGGCCTGTCTTTCACGTAGATCTCGCTTCTCCTGCCCTCACATCAGCTGTCCAAAGTCAATGATATTGGCCATCCAAAAGGTGATAGACATCACTTGATATACACCAGATGTCCGACAAAGTTTAGATTTGGGGAAAGTGAAAATATGATGTATTCCTAATATTCGGCTCGCGTAATGTGTTCACCTAAAAACAGAAACTAAAATTTTTTGCTACAGCTTTTACTTCCGTTCTTTACAAATGAAACCGATTTTACACACCTTTGATATGCGATTATGTTGAAGCCCTGTCTTCAAACCATTCGCCCATTAGCAATCAACAAATGACGAAAACCATGATATAATGATATAATGTACGAATGTGAAGACTGAAACATAACATTTCCTTTTTTACCTAAACAGAGAAATCTCAGAGCGAATGAAGATTTCGCTAGCAAAAGAAAATGCTGCATCACATTTGTACATCGAATCTCTCCTCTCCTCGTGTCTTTTAACAGTGCAAGCTATCAAATGAAGAAATGTTTCTCTGTGCTGTTCCTTATATGTTATTTAACAGACCTGATATTTTCCGCGCACACAGCATCCACTTGTAACATCATTCAACTGGAATGACACTGGCTCTGAGCACTACGGGACTTAACATCTATCGTCATCAGTCCCCTAGAACTTAGAACTACTTAAACCTAACTAACCTAAGGACAGCACACAACACCCAGCCATCACGAGGCAGAGAAAATCCCTGACCACGCCGGGAATCAAACCCGGGAACCCGGGCGTGGGAAGCGAGAACGCTACCGCACGACCACGAGATGCGGGCTGGAATGACATTTCTTACGAGTGTGTGGACTGTAACAGAGTGATTTGCGTGTTCTTTTTTCCGACAGAAGAATTTCTGCAGTATCGCAGACTGAATGAAGCTGGTAGAGGAGGAGAACCTTACGCATCGTGCTTTGTACATCGAATTATTCTTGTCCATATATCTCCACCAGTACACCCTGTCAAACGAATATACTTCCCTTTTTGTTGTTCTTTGCATCTTATTTAACAGACCCTAAATCTTCTTCATAGACAGCTAGCAACAACAAGTCGACGAAATGATACCGCAGAGGAAGAGAAGTGCACTACGGCGAGCAGCAGAGGAACCACACGCTTGCATTTAAGAAGTTTGTCGTTCTATTGTTGTCGCTGCAGTACACACGGAATCCACAAGCCACATCATTGATCTGCGTATCGTCTCGCACTATTTTGTGTGGACGGAAACGTAATAACGTGTGTTCATCCTTTTCTTCTAGCCTACGGGCAGTCTACGCAGTTTCTTTGCTATCTGAGAACGAGTGAAGCTTGTCGTGCAAGAGAACCGAGCGCGTCGTGATTTGTACATCGAATTATTCGTTTTTGATGTCTCTAACAGTGCTCACTGTCAAATAACTACGCTTTCCATTGTGATGTTCTTTCAATCTTATTTAAAAGGCCTGAAAACTTTTTCTGAGAGAACGAGGAGCAACAAGACGACGGATTAATACCACAGCAGCAGATAAGTGGTCTACGGCGAACAGCAGTGGAACGACGCACTTGCCTTTAAGAAGTTTGTCGATCTACTGTCGTTCACTGCGGTCCACACAACATCCACACGCCACATCATTGATATGCGTATCGTCTCGCACTATTTTGTTTGGACTGAAACGTAATAACGTGTGTTCGTCCACTTCTTACAGCCTACGGACAGTGTACGCAGTTTCTGTGGTATCTGAGAACGAGTGAAGCTTGTCGTGCAAGAGAACTGTTCGCGTCGTGTTATGTACATCGAATTATTCTTTTCTGATGTCTCTGTCAGAGCTCACAGTAAATGAACATACTGTCATTTGTGCTGTTCTTTGAATCTTATTGAACAGGTCTGAATATTTCTTCTGAGACAGTGTGGAACAACAAGACGACGGATTAATATCACAGCAGAAGAGAAGTGGTCCACGGCGTGCTGCAGTGGAATTACAGACTCGCTTTTATGAAGTTTGTTGCTCTACTGCCGTTCACCACGGAGCACACAGCATCCACATGCCACATCATTGATCTGTGCATCGTCACGTACTATTTTGTGTGGACTGAAACATAATAGCGTGTGTTCGTCTTTTTCTTACAGCCTACGGACAGTCTACGGAGTTTCTGTGGTATCTGAGAACGAGTGAAGCTTGTCGTGCAAGAGAACCGACGGCGTTGTGTTTTGTACATCGAATTATTCTTTTCTGATGTCTCTGTCAGTGCTCACTGTCAAATGAACATGCTTTTCCTTGTGCTGTTCTTTGAATCTTATTTATCAGGTCTGAAAATTTCTTCTGAGACAGCGAGGAACAACTAGACGACGGATTAATACCACAGCAGAAGGGAAGTGGTCCACGGCGTGCTGCAGTGGAACGACACACTTGCCTTTAAAAAGTTTGTCGATCTACTGTCGTTCGCTGCGGTCCACACAGCATCCACACGCCACATCATTGATATGCGTATCGTCTCGCACTATTTTGTTTGGACTGAAACATAATAACGTGTGTTCGTCCATTTCTTGGAGCCTATGGATAGTGTACGCAGTTTCTGTGGCATCTGAGAACTAGTGAAGCTTGTCGTGCAAGAGAAGCAACCGCGTCGTGTTTTGTACAACGAATTATTCATTGTTGATGTCTCTATCAGTGATCACTGTCAAATGAACACGATTTTCGATGTGCTGTCTTTGAATCTTATTTAACATGCCTAAAAACTTGTTCTGAGACGGCAGGAACAACAAGACGACGGATTAATACGGCAGCGGAAGAGAAGTGCACTACGGCGAGTAGCAGTGCAACCACACGCTTGCTTTGAAGAAGTTTGTCGTTCCACTGTTGTCGCTGCAGTACACACACAATGCACAAGCCACATCATTGATCTGCGTATCGTCTCGCACTATTTTGTGTGGACGGAAACATAATAACGTGTGTTCGTCCTTTTCTTACAGCCTACGGACAGTCTACGCAGTTTCTGTAGTATCTGAGAACGAGTGAAGCTTGTCGTGCAAGAGAACTGATCGCATCGTGTTTTGTACAACGAATTATTCTTCTCTATGTGTCTATCAGTGCTCACTGTCAAATGAACATGCTTTGCTTTTCTTTGTGCTGTCTTTGAGTCTTATTTAACAGGCCTGAAAATGTCTTCTGAGACAGCGAGGATCAACAAGACGACGAATTAATACCACAGCAGAAGCGAAGTGGGCTACGGCGAGCAGCAGTGGAACGACACACTTGCATTTAAAAAGTTTGCCGCTCCATTGTCGTTCGCTGCGGTCCACACAGCATCCACATGCCGCATCATTGATCTGTGTATCGACTCGCACTATTTCGTGTGGCCTGAAACATAATATCGTGTGTGTGTCCTTTTCTTACAGTCTGCGTCATGTCCATGGTATCTGAGAACGAGTGAAGCTTGTTGTGTAAGAGAACCGAGCTCGTCGTATTTTGTACATCGAATGTTTCTCCATTTGACGTCAGTGTCAGTGCTAGCTGCCAAATGAAAAAACCCTCTTGTGTGCTGTTCATTATATTATTGTTAACAAAGGCGAATTTTCTTCACAGAATAACAGCAATACCAGGTGTATTAATCATCTCAGTAGAGGAGATGTGGTCTGCGGCGAGCCCAAGTGGTTGTGTACACTTGGTTCTAAGAAGTTGGTACTTCCACTCGAGCTCGCTGCGGTTCAAATAGCATTCACGTGCCGCATCATTTAACTGCAATGTTGTCACGTACTAAATTATAGACTGAAACGCAATCGCATGTCTGTGGCTTATTTACAGTCGACGGAATATCTGTGGCGCTTCTAAACGAACGAAACCTTGAGTCCAAGAGAACCTAACGTATAGCTATTTGTACATAAAATATCTCTTCTTCTGACGTCTCGATCGGTACAGGCTACCACAATAGCACACCTCCCTTCCAGCATGCTAATCTCAGTATCTTATAGAAAAAATATGTAAAAACTTCTTTGCAGAAAGCCAGCAACAACAGGTCGCAGATCGTTGGATTAATACTCGAGCAGAAGTACTACTGCAGGCTGTCAAATGAGCAAACTTTTCACTATGCTGTTCATCGTACCTTTTTTAACAGAGCTGAAATTGCTTCGCAGAAACCCAGCACACCAGAGAGACGAATTATCACACCATCAGTAAAGCAGTGTTCTGCGGCGCGCAGGAGTGGGAGTACACACTGGTTATTAAAAAGTTTGTACTTCCGCTCCTGTTCGCTGCGGTTCACATAGCATCGTGTGCCACATTAGTTGACTGGAACAACACTTCGCCGGTCGTCGGAATATGGTAAAATGAAAGAGCTATCCATTGATTTACTCTTTTCATGTAACTGCTATAGTTATAGTTTCCTGCACTTTTCCTCTAATAATATATATTTTAACACATTTTAATTATCCTCATTAAATGATTGCTTCGTTCGTAGCTGTTGTGCTATGTGAAACACTGTGTAAAAAATTTGTAGTTTCTGAATCTATGTAGACCCATATGCAATCAACAGCTCTACTGCTCTTTATAGCTACATGTTTGTTCGTTTTACATCTCCGAATTATAGTAGCTATCCGAAAGACGTTGTTTCTGTACTTTAAGAGGATGATTTGTGACGCTGTACTAGATTCTTTGCCATTTCGGTGTTCTAGAATTACTATATTGACACATAAAAATACAAAGGATCGCATTTTACACTGTCTGCTGCCTGTCAATGTCTGTGTGTTACTCGGTTGATTTAAAACATTACTTGGTTCATAAGAAGAGATAACAACCTAGTGTCTCAAGTAAAGAGATTGATCTCTAGAGGGAAAAAGAAATTCACCATCATTCATGGTACTTTTTTCTTAGATGTTCTGTCGTAGACATAACAACAGATCATTTTCCGTTTAATTTTTTTGAATATCAAATTGAAAAAATAAGTATTAAGTTTGATTTCATTTGAAAGTGTCTGCATATTAAGGAAAGTAAAGGTTTTTGATATTAACGATGGAGAAACTCATTTATTCAATTATTCGTTCGAATTCGTTGAAGCCGAGTCAGTAGTTATTGTATTCCTCCAATTCGTTATCCTCAGTGGACCCAGAGTGACCAAAAATTCTCGATATCCGCCTGTCTTTTTTTACCGCACTCTTCTTGACACTGAGTGCCGAATACATCGTGAGTCATCATGTTTTCTTTTCCGCGTGCAATTCGTGCTCCACTCGGACAGATTCAGTAGTATTCATAATCCAGGCTTTCCCTGTGTCCCACCAACCACGATTTTTCCACTCAATATTACAGCTTGAATTCTAGTATTGTTTATTCCATCGCCTTTAAAATAAACATTGCGCCGCTGACAACCATGATGCATGAATATGTGCCGCTTTCATTCTGGCAGATAATTTGCGTAAAGGCTTTCCGATTTAGTTGCCGAAAGTAAGGCAAATTACCATTTTCACACTCGATTTTGTTTCAACATGTATTGCAGCTCTGTACAGCGTTGAAATATAGTTCAAATATCACTGTTTACAGTAATGTTGGCGTAGGACGGACAGCCGCTCCTCTTTTCTTTATTCCATGAGGTACACATTTTACGAGCCGGAAAAATTATTTTCCTTAACTAAACCTACGAGAGTACCTCAGAACGTAAGTTACACATACCGTCCTACGTTAAGAGCCATACGCAACAAAAGTGGTGCATTGTCACAAGAGAGTGCATGTTCTGGGTCTCCTGCAGACACAGTAGCCGGCCGCTGTGACCGAGCGGTTTTAGGCGCTTCAGTTCGGAACCGCGCTGCTGCTACGGTCGCAGGTTCGAATCCTGCCTCGGGCATGGATGTGTGTGACGTCCTTAGGTTAGTTAGCTTTAAGTAGTTCTAAGTCTAGAGGACTGATGACCTCAGACGTTAATTCCCATAGCGCGTAGAGCCATTTGAACCATTTTTTGCAGACACAGTTCTGCTACGGTATGGGGTGAGCAGAACTTCCAGATGTCACACAGATTCACCGTGGAATTGTTACGGTGTATGGACCAAATTCACTGCCGCATCCTGCCGGAGTGAAATGATGCGAAAAGTTTGATCAAAGCGCCACGGACGTGGGTGATTCTGATCGAGAAGAAAGGCCATCGATAATGACCACAGACGACAATGCTAGGCATCTGAGGAACTGATTCACAGCAGCCGAAGATTTTAGGACGATGAGGACATTCACACAGTGGCTCTCAAATACTCCTCGACCAAGCAGGGGGTTTCTATTGTGGAGAAACCGAACTGTTGGCAAAACATTCCGACCGCCGTTTACCGAAGTTTTCCTGACTATGTTGAAAAATAGCGTTATGTTTCTGTGTCAGTTTGAAATGTAGTGCACATTCAATAAAAGTGACTTGGCCTGCCATAATAATGTGTAACTTATTTATATGGAGTCCCCTCCTATTGTTCACACACACCTTGCATACTTACAGGCTGCTTGAGTTACTGTTGTGGCTACCTTCAAATTCTGTGTGACGATAAGGCATTATTTATCCTTTGTTTCATCGCAAGCAACTAGAATCATCACTTCGTTCGCCTTAAGAATGTTCAAAACGTAGTATGTCAATGTAATAGTAGCTGATATTTATTTAGTTTGAAGCGAAGTGTCTACTGAGAAAACTTCCTTGATGTAGCTGCAACATTTTTTTGTACCAACAGCTTGTTTTAGGTATGTAAGCCATTTGCTGCTATTGCATTAAGTGATTTGAAATCATGACATATGTTGTACTTCTTTTGATGTAACTACATATTCTAATCAATAAAAACGTCTTCTGTTCGCAGGTTGCTGGCAAGATGGCAGCAGATCGCGAGGTGGTAAGTAAAACAACTTAATGATTGAAAGATAAACTAACTTTTTCCGGTCTCGGAGAACCCACTAACAACAGTAACTGTATTCTTACTGATCACCTGTAGTTGTAACTATGACGCTGTCAAGTGAAAGAATTCGGAAAAAGTGTTGGTTGAGTGGGCGTAATATTTCTCATTCAGCTGTAACTTAGGTACTGAAGGGAAGAACCAGAAATAATCTTCCTTAGCTCTGCAGACTTTGCAGTTTAACAGAAACCAGATGGAAGTTTGAAATCAGGGTAGAAATGTTCCGAAACAACTTCCCTAGAGACCACGAGTAGAACTGAACATGCGCAGCTTCGTGTGGAAGCTTTAACGTGTGCAGAAAATAAAGTTTGTAGGGGTACAACTCCGCTTTAATAATTCGCTGAGATGACGATCCCTTAATTTCAACTTGCACAGATAACCTGTTTTAGAATTTTGTTGCAATTTTCTGGAGATTATCTTTCACTTGAAGAATTTCTGCTTTTCGGACAGTTTAGTACTGTGCACACCAAGTGGTGTAATAGGAACTGGCGATATTAACGTAACGAATAAAATACCACTGTTAATGAGTACCTATTAAACAAATATAAATCCCACACTGGAATCTGTTTAGTAGGGTGTGATTCAGGAACATAAAAGGGATTTTCCATCATTTATTTCGTTTCTGGACAGCAATTAGATCTATCCGGTTTTTATTACAACGCTTTTGTGTTTGCTTTAAAACTTCACTAATTTTTAACAAATTAATACCATTGATTGTTTCTTGCTGTATTAGACAGCCATTCTACACTGCAGATATGACTTATAAACAAGTCCGCAGAGTATGAACCTACGCCTGTAACGTAGTAGTTTCTAGGCCAACAGTTGATAGGTGTACAGCCGAGTGCAGAATTGTTCAAGGCACTGCACAAGCAAGTCTATCGTTCCAAGCCGTGACACATTTGCTGTTCTTGATTGCAGTTCTGTACTTGTGGACCATATAAAAGTAATTATACTTTAGGACAGGTCTGTTCAATAGACGGCTACGCGAGCACGGGGCTCACGCTCGATCACCGCGTAAGTAGTCAGCGCTCGCGGTATTGTGCGCTGTCTTCAGAGGAATTACTATGTTGCGTTCGCCCCGGTTTTAAGGGCAAGCCTATACACTTAATGGCGCATTGCTTAACCCCAGAACACTAATAGGAGGAAAATGTTACATTGCTGTTAAACCATACTAAACTGTACTACTTGTACTGCTTCAAATTTATTCAAGGAAAATCATAATTTACTGGTTATGCCCTAGTTTATTACAATTATTAGATATCCAATGAGATATTAAATGCCAAATTAAGTACAAAATGCCCTGTTTTATGCCCTACTGCAATCGTGAATTTTACGAGGGTTTAGCAGTCTAGGGTTAAAATGGAGAGTAGCTTTTTTAAAATCAATGAAAAGCAGTGTTATTGGCGGTTTTGGAACTTTAAATCGAAATTCAGACATACCAGTATTAGTGTATAACACGTCAATGCCTAGCTACAGATAGAACGCGCACCCTCGGGGACCCTTTGCTGCTTTATTGAAGCATGTGTCGCAACCCAACGTGAAAGTGGAGGGTTCAAAATGTATAAGCAGCCTTTCCTGTTTCAGATCATGTTCAAATTTCGTCGAATGGCTTTGAAGGGTCTCTAGTGGTTCCGCCCTGTATACCAGAGCAAAAAATGACGGTCGAACTACACTCCAAACGGGTCACATAAAGTTAAGTAACCATGAAGCCCCACAATATCCTCGGAGATGGGAGGAAACGTCCGGAGTTATCAGCTGTGTCAAAGGTCTCAGAAATGTCATCGTTTTCCTCATCTGTCGTTTTCGAGAGCTTAATTTGTGGAAATCAACGCCTTTTATGCCACCCTCTGAGGTTTTTTCATCTCGATTATGAGCTCCGGTGTGTCTCAAATATTCATCTCATCCACCCATACGAAAATAGCGCGATTTTAACGCTATGGCCGGCTACTGCGGCCGAGCGGTTCTAGGCGCTTCAGTCTGGAACCGCGCGACCGCTACGGTCGCAGGTTCGAATCCTGCCTCGGGCATGGATGTGTGTGATGTCCTTAGGTTAGTTAGGTTTAAGTAGTTCTAAGTTCTAGGTGACTGATGATCTCAGATGTTAAGTCCCATAGTGCTCAGAGCCATTTGAACCATTTAACGCTATGCATAGCGTTTCTGACCCCTATCGCATAGGCGTCAAAAGAAGGGGCGAATTGTGGTAACATGTGGTGTGACGACTATTGTATCGTGAGACATATCTACAATAGCGCTGAGCACTATTGTAGAGAATTTAGTGCCAAGGTGATAACAGCAGCACACCTTATACGCCACATGAACCTCTCAGCTCTGATCTTTTTTTCACGTACGTCGACACCTTGCAGTTTGAAGCGTCGTCTAGTCCGATGGTGACAACGCATGGGGCCACGCTTCCGAAACATCACAGAAGAAGGCTGTAGGCAGCCTAGAGCCAAATTCCAAACTTTTTCGTCACAATCGGAGACAATTACGTGGTTTCGAAAAAGTGATCCTTTGATTGTGTTCCGCAATGTAAGTAAATGTGGACCAGATGCGGTTTAGATTCAAAGAAATGGTATCTGTGGCAATGGAGAGATTTATATTAAATAAATAAATAACAAAAGACACTGTCCCAGTGGTACAAAAAACAGGCCAGAGCACTGCTGCAGAGGCAACGGAAAAAACCATACCGAATTTAATAGATCACAAACTTTCTAAGACTAGCTGTATTTTACTGAAGCTTGAAACTTAGAGCGGAAGTCATACGAGAAGATTTTAATAGGTTACACAACGAAACTCTGTCTCGAAATCTGACAGAAAATCCAAAGAGACTATGGTCGTATGTAAAGTATACCAGCGGCAAGACACAGTCAATACCAATCATAATACTACCAACTATAGCGCCACTAAAGCAGTGTTATTAAACATAGCTCTCTGAAATGCCTTTACAAAAGAAGATGAACTAATTATTTGAGAATTAGAATGAAGAACAGCTGTCATCATGAGTTATTTAGAAGTTAGATATCCCCAGTCTACCGAAGCAGTTAAAATCACTTAATAAAGGCAAGTAATCTAGTCCCGATAAGGGCTGTATATCAATAAAGGTACTTTCGGATTATGCTGATACAACAGCCGCATATTTCATCCCACACAAACGTACGCTCGACGAACGATCCGTACTACATGACTGAAACGTTCCACCAGTCACATCAATGCTGAGGAAATAAAATAGCAGTAATCCGATTGATTACAGACCCATATCACTGGCGTCTATTTGCAGTAGGATTTTGGAACATATACTGTGTTCAAACATTAAGAATTACCTCGAATTTAACGGCCTACTGTCGCAGTCAGCACGGATTCAGAAAATATTGTTCTTCTGAAACTAGCTCTTTATTCGCACGACGTAATGAGTACTATCGACGGGGGATCTCAAACAGATTGCATATGTCTAGATTTCCATAAGGCTTTTGAAACTGTCCCTCAAAAGTGACTTATAATCAGATTACATGCCCATGGAGCACTGCATCAGGTATGCGACTGGATTCATGATTCCCTATCCGAAAGGTAACAGTACATAGACATTGACAGAAAAACATCGAGTAAAACAGAAGTGACGCACGACGTTTCCCAAGGAAACGCCTTCTGCTGTTCCTAATCTATATAAACGATTTAGGAGAAAGTCTGAGCAGCCCTTTGGATTGTTTGCCGATTATGCTGTCATTAACCGTGTAGAAAAGGTCGTCAGAAGATCAAAACTAATTGCAAAATGACTTAGACACGGTATCGATAAAGTGCGAGAAGTGCCAAATTTCTCTGAATAAGGAAAACTGTGAGGGCATCTATATGAGCACGAAAAGAAATCCGTTAAATTTCGGTTACACGATAAATCACACAAATTTAAAATCTGTCATTGCAAATATATACCAAGGAATTAGAATTACGAGCAACATAAATTGGAACGATCACATAGATAGCCGGCCAGAGTGGCCGAGCGGTTCTAGGCGCTACAGTCTGGAACAGCGCGACCGCTACGGTCGCAGGTTCGAATCCTGCCTCGGGCATGGATGTGTGTGATGTTCTTAGGTTAGCTAGTTTTAGTAGTTTAAGTTCTAGGGGACTGATGTCCTCAGCAGTTAAGTCCCATAGTGCTCAGAGCCATTTGAACCATTTGATCACATACATAATGTTATGGGGAAGGCAAACTAAAAAATGTGGTTTATTCGCAGGACACGTAGAAGATGCAGCAGGTCTGCTAAAGAGATTACCTACACTACACTTGTCCTTCCTCTGCTAGAGTACTGCTGTGCGGTATGGGATCGTTACGAGACAGGATTGACGGAGGACATCAAAAACGTCCAAAGAAGTGCAGCACGTTATGTATTATGGTGAAAGAGGGCAACGAGTGTCACGGATATGATAAACTAGTTGGAGTGGCAATCTTTAAAACAAAGGCGTGTTCTCCTCCATATGTGAAAATATTTTACTATCGCCAACTGACATAGGTAGAAATGATCATCGTAATAAAATAAGAGAAATCAGAGCACGTATAGAAAGATTTAAATTGTTAATTTCTCCCACGCGCTATTCGAGAGTGGAATGGTCGATAAATATTCTGAAGGTGGTTCGAAGAACACCCTGCCTCATACATGAGTGCGAATTACAGAGTGTTCATGTAGAAGTAGATGTAGATCAGAAGTTCCAAGAAAAATTGAATTAATCTACTCAAATATTGTTTAATTATTCCACTTTCCTTGTAAAAGTTTAAGAAGTGCAGGTAAACACTTTTCTCCTCTAACTGTTTTTTATTTCCCATGTGTCATTATCACCTCAGTTTCACGATTCTGCTGATACTGTTGTAATCAAGATTTTTCACAGCATATCACTTAACACTGATAATAATTATTTACAGAAGGGTTCTAGAGAAATGTAGGAACTCTCAACACGTCGCTCTTAGCACAACAAAATCTAAAAATGTAAAGGGAATATCCAGAGTGCCACAGGGAAGTATGATAGGACCGTTGCTGTTTAAAATATATATAAATGATTTTGTTGAAAGCATCGGATGCTCTTCAAGGCTATTCGCAGACGATGCAGTTATCTATACCACAGTGGCAACGCCAATAAGATAGTAGGAATTTGCAGAACGACCTTCAGAGAATTGATGAATGGTGTAGGCTCTGGCAGTTGACCCTGAACGTAACTAAATGTAACATATTGCGCATATATAGGAAAAGAAATCCACTACTGCACAGGTACACTATTGATGACAAAAAGCTGGAGGCAGCGTCAGCCGTAAGATATCTAGGCGTAACTATCCAGAGCGATCTTAAGTGGAATGACCACATAAAACAGATAGTAGGAAAATCAGACGCCAGACTCAGATTCATCGGAGGAATCTTAAGAAAATATAGCTCATCCACGAAAGAAGTGGATTACAAGGCGCTTGTTCGCCCGATTCTTGAGTATTGTTCAGCTATATGGGATTCCTATCATGTAGGACTGATGGAGGAAATAGAGAAGATCCAACGAAGAGCGTCGCTTTTCGTCACGGGATCGTTTAACTGGCGAGAGACCGTTACGGAGATACTAAACAAACTCTACTGGCAGACGTTACAAGAGAGGCGTTGTGCATCACGGACAGATTTACTACTGAAATTTCGGGACAGCACTTTTCAGGAGGAGTCGGACAACATATTACTTCCCCCCACATACATCTCGCGTATTTACCACGAGGAGAAAATTCGAGGAATTAGAGCCAACACAGAGGCTTACCGGGAATCATTCCGACGCATTACTCGCGAGTGGAACAGGGTTGGAGGGATCAGATAGTGGTACCGAAATTATCCTCCGCCACACAACATTCTTGCGGAGTGTGATGTAGATGTAGATGAACACGTAAAGAAACACTAACTCCACGACTTGCGTAAGAAGATACGTAGCTCAACGTATTATCTGACATCGTGTTCCAGCTTACATATTCGTTTTATGTCTTTTCCATTCATCTCGATACTTATTAAAAGTAAAAATCAAAAAATTGTTTTCATTGGCGTCTTTTTCACTAAAGACTAAATAAGCATTAGGAAAATATACTTAAGTAGCATTTTTAATTATTTTGGAAAACTATAGAAATTGGAAAAGACGGTTAGGTGATTGTGACCATGACTACCCGAATACGAGACCACCACTTTCCAAGTTCTGCGGGATCTCTATTGCTGATAATTAAAATTGCAACATGTGGCAGGATAAAAGAAAACGAAGTACTACTTGCTGAGCGTTGGATGTTTGGTTGATTTGGAGGGAGGGGACCAAACAGCGAGGTCATCAGTCTTATCGAATTACGGAAGGATGGGGAAGGAAGACGGGCGTGGCCTTTCAAAGATACCATTCCGGCATTTGCATGAAGCGATTTATGGAAATCACGGAAAACCTAAAACGGGATGGCCGGACGTGGGTTTGAACCCTCTTCCTCCCGAATACGAGTCCAGTGTGCTAACCACTGTGCCACCTCACTCGGTTTTGCTGAGCGTATAAGGTATACCAGGAGAAATAAGCGAGTAACTTTAAAGGTGATTTGGGGATATAGAGGGCGCAAAATTTATTACACACAGCAGCCACCTGTAGCAGCAGCAATGGCTCTAAGCAGATTGGGTATCGAATCGAAATTAGTGCATCAGTCGTTGCGGCTTGTCACTGTCGCAGGAACCTTCGACCAGATGTTTTCAATGGTCGAGAGATTTACTGAAAATGCTGGCCATGGTTAATCAGGACAGCAGGGTAACATGCAGTCTTGCAGTATCTTGTTGAAAGATAACGTCAGAAATAAGAATACGTAAGAGCTATAGTTAAAGGGACCCTCTCAGTTTTCAGTTACTGACTGTATTTAAAGCCACAGTTCGTCCCAAGTTTTATTTTGTTATACATTTAAAAGGATTTACGTCAGGGTGTCGAACTCGCAGTGTGCAAGTCGCATGGGGCCAGCACGGTGTTCAATGAATACGCGTACATCCTCAAACATTTAGCAGTGCTGTTGATTCACTATTTGTTGACTAATTAGTGGATGAATCACTGAGTTTCTTCCGTCGCTGAATGTGTACACATAGGAGAAGTCACACTGTGACTTCCTCTCTGAAGTTCATTGTGTAGTCTTGCCGTCATTACTTCAAACAGCTCCAATGGCGGATATTTTCCGTAAGGTACTTACTGTCTTCCTTGTTGTGGTATCTGACATTCGAACTAGATAAGGAAACTTTCAAAATTAATTTATGATGATGAGCCACATCTCTCTCAGGAAGGGGCCGGGGAAGTTCACATGGACGCTCTCCCACAGGCGCTACAGCTTTGGCCAACCATGGAACCCTTGCCTGGGAGCTGACTGGATTAATGCACAGGTCTCTCAAGAGCGGGCTGTCCTCTCGATGTCGTGCACCATGCTGGGCCAGGAAGGCGCATCGCATCGCAAGTTCCTTCGTGCATGCCGTTCGCCATTCGCCAGGGTTCAGCGAGCAGCGTAACGCAGTGATATCGTCGTCCGATCTCAGCATCAGAACTCCCAGTGCTATCTGTATTCTGTTCCTTAGGGAAAAATGTGTGCAGAAGGCAGTCAGGTGCGAGGGGTGCCGGTAATACTTCATAACTCGTTTGAGGATAAGGTCCTCACCTGTATCATTCAAAATTACAGTGGCAGTGAAGCGAAATTCGTTCAGTTTCGTAAGATGTCGTCTGCTCGGAAGTTCTGTGTTTCCCGTAAGTAACATGGGGGATTTGGTCCCATAGATAGTCTGGATGGCGGATCGCCATTAACATATTGTATTCTAGACCGATAGTAAAGTGGATAATGATAATTGCTAAGGAAGAGATCCCAGAGTGGTTGGCGTTTCTTCGTTTTCTGGAAAGTTGTTCTCAGGACAGATCAATGAAATGGATGGTTTATAGTGCATTAACAGTCGAAATTTGGTTTCGTAAAGAAATGTATGCAGTTTTTATATGACAAATATGATAGCCAGCGCTTCTTTTCGAGTCGTGAGTAGTTGATTTTGGCTGATATGATGGTTTTAGATTCGTTTGCGATGTGTTGTTGACGTCCATCATCGCTTTTATGAGCAAGATCATGCCCCAATGCCACGTTGAGACCCTTCAGTGGCCAGGAGAAGGAATCCAGATGGTTGATAGGTCGCTAGACAGGTAGCAGAGTTTATTTATTACTAGCTGAGAAACCTGGCGTTAGCTTGGTATTATTTATTCCAGTCTTCTATTAGTCCATGTCCTCCTCCTTCTGCCCATCTCCTCGTTCCCCCTCTCTGTCTATATTTTCTTGCCTTCTCTCTCCATATATCTCCTCCTTGATCCCTCTCTATCCACATACCCTTTCTCCTTATCCTCTTCTCCTCTACCTCCACGTATATATCTACATGGGTACTCTGCAAATCACATTTAAGTGCCTGGCAGAGGGTTCATCGGACGACCTTCACAATTCTCTATTATTCCAATCTCATATAGCGCGAGGAAAGAACGAACACCTATATCTTTCCGTAGGAGCATTGATTTCCCTTATTTTATCGTGGTGATCGTTTCTCCCCACGTAGTTCGTTGTCACCAAAATATTTTTACATTCAAAGGGGAAAGTCGCTGATTGGAATTTCGTAAAGTGAATTTTTATCTGCTTTTTTGAATAGGTATATTTTTCGCTTATTTTTGGAGGATTTTGGGATTACAATATTAAATCTCGATACGACAACCCTGTGTTCACTAATCCGTGTTTGAAATCAAACTCAAGTTTTCTTTGAGCCTTACAGGGAGGTCGGTAAAAGTATCGTATTATTATTTTATTCCGGTTGCCAACAATGACCTCTGCCCATACCAACTCACAGGAAGTATCTGCTTCAATTTTGCGACGAGTTGAACTACTTCTAACAGCAACAAACACGCCACCGCCAATATTGTTTAGCCTATCCTTTCGGAATACCGTTAGCTTTTTCGCAAAAATTTCGGCTGAGCTTATATCCGGCTTCAGCCAGCTTTCAGTGCTTATAACGATTTGAGCATCAGTGCTTTCTATTAGCGCTTGGAGCTCTGGTACTTTCCCAAAGCAGCTACGAAAATTTAGAACTGTTATACCAATGTTTACTGTATCTACGTTCTTCCTGTGTTCGGCTTGCACTCTGTGTGACTGAAGCCCTTCTTGTGTTTTCCCGAGACCCTCTAACCTAAAAAACCGCCCAGTCCACGCCACACAGCCCCTGGTACCTGTGCAGCCACCTCGTGCTTATAGTGAATACCTGACCTATTCAGCGAAACCCGAAACCCAATCACCCTTTAGCGCAAGTCGAGGAATCTGCAGCCTACACCGTCGCACAACCTTCTGAGCCTCTGATTCAGACCCTCCACTTGGATGTGTACCAGAGGTCCGCAATCGATCCTGTCGACTATGCCGCAGATGGTCAGCTCAGCTTTCATCTTGCAAGCAAGACTCTCAGCGTTTACCACTTCTGTCAGCGTCTCGAAACCAGAGAGAATCTCTTCTGATCCAAAGTGACACACATCATTGGTACCGACGTGAGCAACCATCTGCAGTTGGCTGCAATCCCATCTCTCTCTATCCATGCCCCCTGTCCCTGTTCTTCACCTCCACCACTTCCTCTCTCTGTCCATCTCCACCACCCACTCTCTCTGTCCATCTCATGCTCCCCCAATCCCTGTCCACCTCCTACTGCCCCACCTCTGCTCTTACACCCTCTATCCATTGGCTTCTTCCCCCTCTGTCCATCTCCTCCCTACCCTTCTAACTGCATCTCTACCTCCCCTTCTCATTGCAAATCTCCTTCTGCCCCCCTCTCTCTCCATCTCCTCTTACCCCCTCTCTCTGTCCAACTGCCACTCCCCTCTCCCTGATCATCTCCTCCCTTTTCCTTCCTCTGTCCATCTCCTCCTCTTTCTGTCCATCGCTGCCCCCTCCTTTCTGTTTCTACCTCTTCCTTCCCCCTAACTGTCTGTCCATCTATTTGTTGTAAATGGTATGTATACCAAATTTGATTGAAATTGTACCAGGGGTTTAGGACGAACTTTTTCCCAGTGGATTTTCGCATACACATTTATCAAATATCTTTCATTAATATATGTCACGCGAATTTGTATGCATATCTCACCCGTCTGTCTAGCGAGTTTCGCCCTGCAGTTTCATTTCCACCCAGCTTAACGTTTTGCGTTGTATCTCCTGAACTATGTGCTGTACAATGATATAATTGTGCAGGTATATTTAGTAGTATACGTGAATCCTACCTGCTAAATGTGTTGAGAAGAGAGTTAGAAGTAAAGAATTAGTAAATTAAAAAGTTAAGCATAATGCGGCTATTTTCACGCATCTCAGAGTTTATGGCGTCATACCTTCCGACCTGTGTGTCGTAAAATTACATGTTTTTCTAGGTACATTAAGACGCATATGTGGATGCTGTGTTGGGACTATGATACAACTAGAGTTAGTAGCAAAGACTAATAAATAAAACCATCTAGCGTGATGTAGTTTTTCACTCAGCTCAATATTTGATGTCTTGTCTCCTGAACTATGTGCCGTACAGAGGTATATTTTTGTAGGTACACTCACCAGCATACGTGGACACCATATGCTAAAAGTGTTACTAATAGAATTAGTAGCAACGAAGTAATAAATTTAAACGTCTTGCATTATGAGGTAGTTTTTCTCGTATTCATTGTAAATGACGTCATATTTCATGAAATAATTGCCGTAGAGGGATGTAATTTTTATAATACATTCAGTTGTACGTTTGAACACTGTCTGCAACGTATACTCGAATACAGTTAGTAGTAAAGAAGTAATAATTAAAACGACATACTTCATTTGGCTGTTTTACTGCATGAACAACGAAAATGTAGGAAGCGACAATTTTTTTTTTCCTTTCGCGATTTGTGGGGATTGTAGGCGCAAAAATGTTTCGTAAAGGTTTGGAATTATGTGTAAAGTTTGCTGCAAGTCCCTAAGTGCTCTTATTTTCACCGAGCGAGGTGGCGCAGTGGTTAGCACACTGGACTCGCATTCGGAAGGACGACGGTTCGATCCCGCGTCTGGCCATAATTACTTAGGTTTTCCGTAATTTCACTAAATCGCTCCAGGCAAATGCCGGGATGTTTCCTTTGAAAGGGCACGGCCGAATTCCTTCCCCGTCCTTCCCTAATCCGATGAGACCTATGACCTCGCTGTTTGGTCTCTTCCCCCAAACAATCCATTCCATCCTATTTTCAAATACTGGATAACTGCAGTATGGGTATTCTTGCGTCGGGCTCTTAGCTGATTTTTGATCCCCACCACTTTGGTTCTTACCTCCACGGTGATTCTTTTCAAACAGTGAATAATATTTGTACCAAGTATGACTGAAATCAGTCCAGTGTTTTAGGAGGAAATGTGGAACATATATTCATACATACATACATACGTACATCCATTTTTATAATTTATAGGGATTTCAACTAGTTGAAAGCCTCCTGACACTGCCGTAACCATCCATATCTTGCACCTTCTTTGCGCAGATTAATCAGACGTCTAGCGATCTGGGTGGCGCTTGGTATAAATTTTGCATAACTGCATATTTTGCCGAGAAATAACTGAAGTTCTTTTAAGTAGCTAGGCAGTTGCATCTTTTCTATGGCGTCCACGTATTGCTCAGTAGGTTGAAGTCCTTAACGACTAAGCACTCCACTTGCTCTTTAAAGAACTCACACTTCGGTAGACTGCACTTCAGTCTATTTTGCTGTAGCGTCGGGAACAGTAGACGTAAATTCGCAAGATGTTTCTCTCTTGTAGCGCCACTTACTAATATATAATTAATATATGAGCCAGGTAATCGACTGTGTGGATGGAATGTTTTGAGTCAGCTGTTCAATAAAAGGTGGGCATATTGCTTTTAAAGTTCTTACAGTTTGTACAACTGACGTGTTAATGATCATAAATTAAATTCAAATGGTTCAAATGGCTCTGAGCACTATGGGACTAAACTTCTGAAGTCATCAGTCCCCTAGAACTTAGAACTACTTAAACCTAACTAACCTAAGGACATCACACACATCCATGCCCGAGGCAGGATTCGAACCTGCGACCATAGCGGTCGCGCGGTTCCAGACTGTAGCGCCTAGAACCGCTCGACCAACCGGGCCGGCAATCATAAATTAACTGAACTCTTTGTCTAGCAGCAAATGTTAATTAACTTCGGATAGAGCAATTTTAGAGAAGTACAGCCCACCTGATAGTCTTGAGATGGGTTCTTCTAGCCTTGGATCTGGAGACATCAGGGTCTAATTGAGCATTTGTAGTTGACTTTAAGTCACTATAAACAGATTAGGAAGCCATTTGATTTTCGTAACACTGCCAATGGTGTTGCCTGCTGTATGTGACATGTGTGAGGATTTCTTGTTGCACCATGCTGTCTAATTCGGACTTGAGGTCATCTCGCCGTGCTACTGGCAGTATTCTAACTATAAATCAGAGAAGTGCTGCAAAGGATTTTAGGTGAAAGTAAGCTACATTATTATTTGCACACCATAAGCTTCATGATTGCAGGTGTGGGCTGATAGGAGATTGCTGTCGTCTGTTACTTTCAAAGGAAACAATGAAGAAACGTCCATCCCAAAAATGTTTTATACCTGGCATGATGGCACGACTAAGAAAGTAATCGGACGACTGACCTTTTTGTAGAATGCTGTTATCGTGCATTTACTGCACAGAAGTATACGGTGCTTGCTGTAGGACTGCACCCTTTGTGATGTCAGCTGAAGAGATGGAGAAACAATCTGAGCATAGCACACCGGAGATGTCAGTGATAACTGACATCACAGGGTATCAAATCACTGTCAGACGACAGAGATGTAACGTACAGATGACACTTTACCTAAAAGTTGTCTCTTGATGTAGAATGAGAGATTCTAAATAGGTGTTGTAGTAAACTATCTGCAACTTATTAGAAATTGTAGCATGGAATCAACGAGTATAAAAGCACGTTCGGATTGTGGTTGTAGATGTCTTGCACTTTTAATTTAACGCTTGTGTTTAAAGGTATCTGTAATCACGAGTTATAATATGTTATCTAAATAAACATATTTACTGGTATGTCAAGGTAGCATATGTACATATAGTCAAAGCATTATGAACATGGAGTAACTGTGTTTGGTTTAACTTGTGGATGTCAAACTCGCGGCATGGAGCCCTCATGTGCCCAATAATATGTTTAATGAATACACATAGGTCCTCAGATGTGTAGTGGAGCCAACTATTCAATATTCACTGACTAATTAGTGGATGAATCTCACACATACTTCCGCTGCTGCCTCTGTAAACATAGCAGAAGACATAGTACGGAAAAGAAAGGGAGGGAACTAATGAGATCAGCTGCATCGGAAGTTTGTGCGGAATCAGCAGCGACGAGTGAAAATGCGTACTGGACTGTTTCTCGAACCTGGGACATCCCGCTTACTAAGCAATTGCGTTAACAATTGCACCACCCAGGCACAATGTTTATCACACAAGCGTGACAATCTCGGCGCGCTCCCCGGCTGATTCACATTTCTACCTAGAGTCACCTATCCTCAGTTCCCGCCTATGTCCTCCATGCTCGCTAATTTTAGGTTCAGGCTGGAGGTCGAACGTAAATGTGCGTCCTCACTGAAGGTCGTGGATTCATTCCCTATCGAGGCGAATCAGTTATCTGAATGCGTGGTGTCACTTATTTTGGATATTTCCGGGTATTTACGAAAGAACAGACACCACAAATTCATATGATTTGTCTTTGAAGTTCGTTGTCTCTTGCCGCTAGCAATATTGCAAGCAGCTGCCAAAACAATACTTTGTTTGAAATGATTCATTTCAACTGTGTTAACTGAAGACATTTCGATTTTGCTGAACAAGAAAAATAAATTAATTTTTTAGTGCTACTGCTGCCAATAACATTTGGAACTGGCGTACATTGCTGTAAATTTAGGTCCGGTTCGCACTGAGACGATACGATGCGTGAGACAAAACACGATGCTTGCTTCTGAGTGAGCAGCTGGATGAGGCGAAGCAATATACATCGGGATTTTCCTTAACACAATGAACTTGTTCCATCTCTTCAAAAACATTGTCTGCACCTACACAGAGTTCACCATTTACTGATACACTGCCGTTGGTGACTGACCTCACTTCAAATCCAGCAACGTTTGACCTGAATACCCTTCAAACTGAATGAGATGCTACTCTGCGAAACTGAACAGTTCTAGAGATCCTATCCGAGCTTCACCTGTCTATAAACATTCTTTATGTGTCTACCACTCTGAATATGGTAACATTCTGGGTGGTCTTACAGAATATAAGCTTTTGATGTTGACATTTTTAACATTCTTAGACTTTCATCAACTTATCTTATTCTAGTGAATGGCTTCTCAGCATGAGAAATAGTAAGTGGAAAGTGTCTGAACTTATTCTGTCGAATTCGTGGAAATGTGTTCGTATTGGGGGGGGGGGGGGGGCTAACGAGAAACTACAGCTGAACAATGTCTGATATTTACAATGTTTTATTGACGCGGTCAGTACTCCATTTTATCTGTTTCTTGACCTTTAACTAATGACAATCATGACCTCTCACAAGAGTTCATAATTTCAACTGAAACTGGAACAGAAACGTTATTCATGGTGCCTCGTTAATTGTCGTGTGGCGAGTAGCATTGTGCAACATATCACTTACCGTAACATTCCATGGGAACCGAAGGTCGTACCGGTAAGTGTCGCGTCGCGCTACCTTTATTACAACCTGTCGTATCGCATGTTATATCGTCTCAGTGTGAATCGCGCCTAAGAAATAAAATAATCTACTTAAGATTGTCACGGCTTGATAGCGTCTTTGGTACGGCGCCTGATATTTTGGCCTAATCATCAATTAATGGAGTTGGATGCAATCCATTCTCCGAGGCCCTGATCGCCGAAATTGAAACAACATTGTTATTACGAACCATACAGAAAAATTTTGGACGAACGAGAGAAATGAGTGTATTCACGCCACGCTTTTTGATTTATGCAGTTATTTAGTGTGTCGTAATTTACTGTTAAAGGAAACATACTATTTTGTACTATAAGATTCTATTATTATAAGTTACAAGCAGTTTTTTTTTTTAACTTCTTCAGCTTCTTACAGTCTAGTGAACCAGGAAGTACACGGAGAATTGTTAACGGACATCAAAGTTTCCAAGAAAATATGCAAATAAATTATGTTAACCTAAGAAACGAAATAATCTACTTAATATGATACTACGTTGATACACTGCTAGCCATTAAAATAGCTACACCACGAAGATGACGTGCTACAGACGCGAAATTTAACCGACAGGAAGAAGGTGCTGTGATATGCAAATGATTAGCTTTTCAGACCATTCACACAAGGTTGGCGACACCTACCACGTGCTGACATGAGGAAAGTTTCCAACCGATTTCTCATACACAAAAAGCAGTTTACCGGCGTTGCCTGGTGAAACGTTGTTGTGATGCCTCGTGTAAGGAGGAGAAATGTGTACCATCACGTTTCCGCCGGGCGGAGTGGCAGAGCGGTTCTAGGCGCTACACTCTCAAACCGCGCGGCCGCTACGGTCACAGGTTCGAATCCTGCACCGGGCATGGATGTGTGTGATGTCCTTAGGTTAGTTAGGTTTAAGTAGTTCTAAGTTCTAGGGGACTGATGACCTCAGAAGTTAAGTCCCATAGCGCTCAGAGCCATTTGAAGCATTTGAACCATCACGTTTCCGACTTTGATAAAGGTCGGATTGTAGCCTACCGCGATTGCGGTTTATCGTATCGCGACATTGCTGCTAGCGTTGGTCGAAATCCAATGACTGTTAGCAGAATATGGAATCGGTGGGTGCAGGAGTGTAATTCGGAACGCCGTGCTGGATCCCAACGGCCTCGTATCACTAGCAGTCGAGCTGACAGGCATCTTATCCGCATGGCTGTAACGGATCGTGCAGCCACGTCTCGATCCCTGGGTCAACAGATGGGGACGTTTGCAAGACAACAACCATCTGCACGAACAGTTCGACGACGTTTGCAGCAGCATCGACTATCAGCTGGGAGACCTTGACGCTGCATCACAGACAGGAGCGCCTGCGATGGTGTACTCAACGACGATCCTGCGTGCACGAATGGCAAAACGTCATTTTTTCGGATGAATCCAGGTTCTGTTTACAGCATAACGATGATCGCATCCGTGTTTTGCGATATCGCGGTGAACGCACATTGGAAGCGTGTATTCGTCACCGCCATACTGGCGTATCGCTCTGCGTGATGGTATGGGGTGCCATTGATTACACCTCTCGGTCACCTCTTGTTCGCATTGACGCCACTTTGAACAGTGGACGTTTCATTTCAGACGTGTTACGACCCGTGGCTCTACCCTTCATTCGATCCCTGCGGAACCCTACATTTCGGCAGGATAACGCACGACCGCGTGTAGCAGGTCCTGTACGGGCCCTTTTGGATACAGAAAATGTTCGACTGCTGCCCTGGCCAGCACGTTCTCCAGATCTCTCACCAACTGAAAACGTCTGGTCAATGGTGACCGAGCAACTGGCTCGTCACAATACGCCAGTCACTACTCTTGATGAACTGTGGTATCGTGTTGAAGCTGCATGGGCAGCTGTACCTGTACACGGCATCCGAGCTCTGTTTGACTCAATGTTCTGGCGTATCAAAGCTGTTATTACGGCCAGAGGTGGTTGTTCTGGGTACTGATTTCTCAGGATCCATACATCAAAATTGCGTGAAAATGTAATCACATATCAGTTCTGGTATAATATATTTGTCCAATGATTGCTCGTTTACCATCTGTATTTCTTACTGGTGTAGCAATTTTAATGGCCAGTAGTGTATTTCCCAACGTAATGAGGTAGACGCTAAACGTTGCATCCATGCAATAATTATAACTATTTTATCAAGTAAAAATGAACTCAGATTGTGAAATAATCACTGATATATCAAAAATAGTAACATATAGTGTTCGATAAGTCGTTAATGCTTTATATGAATGGTAATGGCATTATTACACCTCCCACGTCACACCAGATATTACTTCTCTATTACTAAGTTGTAGCTCACTCTACATCCAGGATTCGAAATAGAAGCTACTGTTTTGTCAGCGAGGGATCGGACGGTGACAACTGCAAGAAGAGCACTACATCACCTCGTGGTCTACAGGTGTCATAAGTTCCCAGGCACATTGTGTAGAGAATTTGTCTCTGGCTACTTATGACGCCTTGCCGTCCATGAAATAACGCCGCTCCTATTTAGCTTTGGACGCCAGTTGATGCATCAGACCTCTCGCCAGCTGAAAATTATGAGTGTAGTAAGATAGTTCAATTACTTTATGGAGGAATTACATTCTTCTGCTTCTTGCATGCTGCATACAAAAACAAAGAATGAAGTCATCATGCAATCCTATGAGACTCAAGTTGTTGTAGTCTTCAGTGCAGAGACTGGTTTGACGCAGCTCTCCACGCTACCCTATCCTGTGCAAGCTTCTTCATGCCCCAGTACCTACTGCAGTCTACATCGTTCTGAATCTGCTAAGTGTATTCATCTCTTGGTCTCCCTCTACGATTTTTACCCTCCAAGCTGTCGTCCAATACAAAGCCGGTGATCCCTTGATGCCTCAGAATATGTGCTACCAATCGATCCCATCTTCTAGTCAAGTTGTGCCACAAATTTCTCTTCTGCCCAGTTCTGTTCAATACCTCCTCTTTAGTTATGCGGTCTACTCATCTAATCTAATCTTCAGCATTCTTCTGTGGCATCACATTCCGTTCAACTGCTCTTCCAGGTTCTTTGCTGTCTCTGACAGAATTACAAAATCATCGGCGAACCTCAAAGTTTTTATTTCTTCTCGAAGGATTTTAATTCCTACTCCGAATTTTTCTTTTGTTGCCTTTACTGCTTGCTCAATATACAGATTGAATAAAATCGGGGATAGGCTACAACTCTGTTCACTCGCTTCCCAACTACTGCTTCCCTTTCATGCCCCTCTACTCTTACAACAGCCATCTGGTTTCTGCTCAAATTGTAAACAGCCTTTCGCACCCTGTATATTACCCCTGCCACTTTCAATATTTGAAAGAGAGTATTCCAGTCAATATTGTCAAAAGCTTTCTCTAAGTCTACAAATGCTAGAAACGTAGGTTTGCCTGTCCTTAATCTATCTTCTAAGATAAGTAGTAGGGTCAGTATTGCCTCACGCGGTCCACTTTACCTGGTGTTCCTGTGAGATGTGCTGCCTCAGTTCTTGGAAACTGTACTCCTTGTTGTCTGTGAAAGGATGTGATGTCAACACGATGGTGCACCAGCCCACTTCGATGTTAATGTCCGTGAGCACCTGAACAACACAAACCCTCATTGTTGGATTGGAAGGGGAAATCCTGTCCCGCTGCCAGCGCGACCTCCAGACCTCATACCTCTGCACTTTTCCTCTGGAGTAACGTCAAGACATAGATGTATGAAACCCCCGTTGAAACGGATGGAAACGTGCTTGCTGGCGTCCAAGTTGTTTGTCTCCTGGTACAACTTACACCATGGATCCTTCACACAGTGTGACAGAACTTCATGCGCCTTTGCCATGCATGCATTGAGACTGGTGGTTGTCACTTTGAACAATTATTATGAGCTGCATTGTAGTTATGAGGTGTATGGTGTGTATATCCATAACAAAATAAATATGCCTTTACAACCATTGGTTCCCTACCTCAATCTGGTCCGTTGTGAACCCATTATCATCTGTTTGCATTTGACCCAAAAGGTTTGAGATATCCTGTAAAATCTTTTACGTTATAGAAGATGAAAAACAAGTGTAGTAATGTACACTCCAAATACAGAAGAATGTATAACTTATATTGTGCTGTAGAAAAGCGACGCTGAATGATAAAAATGTAAAATGCAGATTATTTAAGAACTTAGGCCCCCAATGCCATCCGAAGAAAATGGGCGACTCAAGATTATAAAAACTACACAAATAAGAGACATTAAAAGTATTGGCATGCTTTACCTTCCACAGAAGTTATATTATGATATGTTCGATATTACAAATTGCATTCTTTACTTATAAAAGGCTGAAAGTAATTTTAGGTGTAAGAAAATTGCAAAATATTTGAAATGGAAGGGACGTCCAAGTCGAGCGTAAACTTATGTTCTGTAGCGTGCAAAAACTACGAAAACAGGAAACTGTAGAGGGTGGACTGCTTACAGAATCATGTTTTCAAACATCTCGATAGAGCTACGAACTTACGGAGTAACTTTAAAGTAATTTGTCAATAATGGAGTGACAGTTGTCTAAGAAACTGGCGTTCCTTAGTGTATACTTGTCGTTCAGGCAATTCCTTGAATTTTTGAGATTGACTTATGAAGGAATTTTAATTTATGCCAAAGAAAAGACGTTTAACAAGGAATGCACAATAAGAAATTCCAGTATCTTGCACATCAAATATTCACTCACTTTTTCATTTGAGTGATAGATCCTTAGATCTGATCACCATTTGCTTATTGCTCTACGTTTTGTAATCCTCCAGCACCTGATGTCTTCGAGCTGCGATTTTCTCGATTTTCTATATTCTTTTAAATTTTGTCATTACAGATTTTTGATGACAGATATTAAAAATTAGGAAGCTTATCTTTTCAGGAGCACCAGAATCTGAAACCCCCCCCCCCCTCTTTACGGACTCTGGGACAAACATTCAAACATTCAAACATTTATGTAAGTCCTGCCTACGCAGTGGTAATGTGCCGCGTATAGCCGGAGATGGGTAATGATTGAATGCCATCGTGTTCCTGTTGTCCATCACATGCAGTGACCTGTTCTCCGATAGGGGGAGTCTGAAATGACAATAATTCGACTGCCGTGGCACCTGCCTTTTGTCTTGGGATCGTGAAATTTCTCCTTTTATATGTGGCTCATAAAGTAGGCAATTAGCCTGGGGACTCTTTGTGTTTCCACGATCTCTTTCTATCCGACACTGCTGCTAGTGTCTAACTTATTCCTTTATTTCCATGTCACGTTGTTTCACAATTTGGTTCGTATGTAATGACTATTGTTCTTTCGATCAAACTCTCCAGGTGTCTGAAATGCCTAACATTATCTATATCTGCCTCCCTTGCACTTGAATTTCTCTTACGTAATTTCTACCGCGTCTTTTTTTATTTCCTTGTATCCATTTTGAGGAATATTGGCAATAAAATAAAAACCAGCCTTATCTTCTTATTTCTCGATTTTCTCTTTCTCTCGTTCACTTCGATTTGATTAGAAAGTGACAGCACAATACTTTCTTTAATACAGGTAATAGTTTTCATAGTCTGATATCTATAATTAGCCTTAAAAAATAAGTATATTGACAAGAAGTGAAGGAAGGTAGTACGTGATGAATGTCTGAGCTTAACGACGCGTTTTGTTTACATCATTAGAGGACGGAAACAAGTAAATCAGTGAAAGCACGAAAAACATAAATCAAGATGGCTGGACTAGATTTTGAGCTGTCATAACCCTCGCCTACGAGGCAACTTACTCGATACCTACACCGTTTGGAATGTGTGTTAGGGTCAGTATACGGACAGTAGCGTTGCACTTTGTTTTTGGTGCTTCGGGATTTGCAAAACGCACGTAATTATGGAGAAGACACACAGCTCTTCCACTTGTAAGCACACAGAGGCTTCCCTAATTAACGACCTTATTTAGTGTACGGATATAATCATTAAAATTTTATGCAGTTTCTGTGTAAGAACCTGAATTAAATTTCATGTCATTCTTCAGGATCGTATCTCAGATTCAGGAACTGTCTTTCTGCCTTTTTCTCCCCAGCTTCTTTGCGTAATAATTTATTTCACCGATATGAACTTAAATTCATTACCTTGCATCTCAGAGTCAAGTCAGTTTAGCATTAAAGATGCGAAAATGCTATGTTGTTTCCTTACAGCATGATTTAAAAGAACATGCAGCTAGAATGAAATTTTCACTCTACAGCGGAGTGTGCTCTGATATGAAACTTCCTGGCAGATTAAAACTGTGTGCCGGACCGAGACTGGAACTCGGGACCTTTGCCTTTCGTGGGCAAATGCTCTACGAACTGAGTTACCCAAGCAAGACTCACGCCCGGTTGTTTTAACATGCAGCTGTTTCTCAGTGTCAAATCAGATATATTACAGCAATCAGAGTACCCTATCAACAGATAGTGGTCTGCAGGAGTCATCAGTGGCGGGATACATTGCATTTACGAGATGTTTCCAGCGACTTATGGCACCTTGCCGTCCACACACAACAACGCTTCAGTCACTCTTCTGTCGACAGTGGTGGCAAACGACGTTTGTGGGTAAGTACTACAATTAATAAACATGAGTATTGGTTCAGATGGCTCTGAGCACTATGGTACTTAACATCTGAGGTCATCAGTCCCCTAGAACTTAGAACTACTTGAACCTAATTAACCTGAGGACATCACACACATCTATTCCCGAGGCAGGATTAGAACCTGCGCCTAGAACCGCTCGGCCACTGCGGCCGGCCTTTTCAATCTACCCCGGCATGTTCGATAGGGTTCATGTCTGAAGAACATGCTGTCCTCTCTAGTCAAACGATATCGTTATCGTGAAGGAAGTCATTCACAACGTGTGCACGATGGGGGCGCGAATTGTCGTCCATGAAGATGAATGCCTCTCCAATATGCTGTCGATATGGTTTCACTATCGGTCGGAGGATGGCATTCATGTATCGTACAGCCGTAACGACGCCTTCCATGACCACCAGCGGCGCACGTCAGCCCCACATATTGCCAGCCCAAAACAGCAGGGAACCTCCACCTTGCTGCTCTCGCTAGACAGTGTGTCTAAGGCGTTCAGCCTGACCGGGTTGCCTCCAAACACGTCTCCGACGATTGTCTGGTTGACGGCATATGCGACACTCATCGGTGAAGTGGACGTGATGCCAATCCTGAGCGGTCCATTCAGCATGTTGTTGGGCCCATCTGTACCGTGCTGCATGGTGTCGTGGTTACAAAGACAGACCTCACCATGGTCTTCGGGAGTGAAGCTGTGCATCACGCAGCCTATTGCGCACAGTTTGAGTCGTAACACGATGTCCTGTGGCTGCACGAAAAGCTTTATCCAACATGGCGACGTTGCTGTCATGGTTCATGGTTCCTGCGACTCATAATCCGTACGTAGTGGTCATCCCTAGGGCGGTGTGAACGAGGCATGTCATCGACAGTTCGTGTCTCTCTGTATCTCCTCCATGTTCGAACAACATCGCTTTAGTTCACTCCGAGACGCCTGGACATTTCCCTTGTTGAGAGCCCTTCCTCGCACAAAGTAACAATGCGGACGCGGTCGAACCGCGGTATTGACCGTCTAGGCATGGGTGAACTACAGACAACATGAGCCGTGTAGCTCCTTCCTGGTGGAATGACTACAACTGATCGGCTGTCGGACCCCCTCTGTCTAATAGGCGCTGCTCATGCATCATTGTCTACATCTTTGGGCGGGTTTAGTGACATCTCTGAACAGACAAAGGGGCTGTGTCTGTGATACAATACCCACAGTCTATCTGCAGGAGTTCTGGGAACCGGGGTGATGCAAAACTTTTTTTGATATGTGTATTACAGATGTTTCCTGTCAGCTTGCCAAAATGAAAAGAAGCAGTCTGAATAACTTCTATGTGTGTTACAGGGTAGGTTGTGCTGAGATATAATTGTTCAGGAAAATATTCTATACGTTGCGCCGTTTCCGAGTTAACTGGCATTGAAGTTATCCTATCAGGCCGTTGCGGTGCAAATTCAAGTGGCCCGGCAGATCCAATTAGTGCCAATTGTTCTCATAACACAGACGACAGCATGCGAGACTGCTCAGCCTTTGGCTCGGGATCCATCCTTTCTGCCGTCGCATGTCTAGTTTTTGTGTCGCCCTCTTGTTCGATTTTAGAAAACCAAACCAAGAATAAGTTTGGCGACACTGTCTCTGGCGGGCTGCTAGAATTTGCGCGTGCAACAGCCTGAGTGGCTAACTTCAATGTCATATACGAGTATATGGTGTCTGGTCTTTCGAACCATTTTGATCCTGCAGCCATCATAAATCAAGACGCAACAAAGGAATGAACGACATTCAGCTGCGTAGTGGGCACTGCTTTACGTCGATGGGGTAAGTTGAAAATTTTGTGGCGGATCGAACCAGGGTGTCCTGTTTACTATACAGATGCTCTGATTACTTTTGTTTTTTATCACAAAAAATGAGTCGTGACGGGGAGGCTAGGAGGGCGAAGTGGGCAGGTGTCGCAAGCCGAGACCTGGCCGCAACGTACCCACCCCCTACCCAATACGACAGAGGTGACGCGACAGAAATTAGGTCAAGGTAACGACAACAATGTATTTTTTAATTTTTATTTCATTTCATCTATTGTTTTCATGTATTTTTTGAAATATAGACCGACGAGACAAGAATTGGTCCGCAATATGACGGACAGCCAAACACACGAACTTAAATCTGAATTCGGGAAACAAGTAAATAAATAACATAAAAAACATGCATTCGATCGTGCAGGTCCCCCTGCACACATTCAAGTCGCCGGCCTGGACACTGGATACACCATACCGTCCCAGAATGATCATACATGTGTCAAGAACGTAGGAGGATGGATACTCCTCAGTAATGGAGGGATGGTGAGGAACTGTTCATCGGAATACATAAATCTACCGTTCATGTGGATCATGGACGTGGCATCGTAAATTAAACGGCGAATAGCTTCTACTACAGGTAAGGGGAACCCCATGCGTCTCCCCACTGAAAAGAGAACATTTTGGCTGACCCGGTCGAAGGGGCTGTTGAAATCTATCTACACCAGTGCCGCACGGAGGCGGCCGCACGCGGCCAGCGCAGTAGGGTCCAGACATTCACCTGTGCCCATTGGAGGGTATCCCGACACATCGAAATATTTGTTCTGGGGAAAGTACTGCAGGTAACACCGCACGCATGCGCGCTGCGAAGAGACTCACGTAGATTTTATAATCCGCTCTGAGTAATGTGACAGGGCGAAAGTTGGTGATTTCTGTTTCTCCTGTCTGTTTGGGCACCGGTTTAAGAACGCCATTGACAAAGTCTTACGGTACTTGGTAGGAACGATTGAACAACTCCTGGGTCATCTCTGTCTAACGTGGACGCATCATATGCTGAAGGTGCGCTGGGGCCTGAGGATTTGTTCGCCACGCCTTTGGCGATCGCGTCCGTCACCTCGTCCGCTGTGATCGCTATCACCAAGGGTGCCGCCTCCATATTGTGAATGGTGTGGGTGAGGAGTTCGAGAACATCGTCAGAAACGGCTGCCAAGCCGGTTCGCCATCGTAAAAATGTTGTTAATGATCAGCGGAGGCAGAGACGACTGCTGCTTGAGTACTGACACGGTTTGCAGCCTGAGTGGTAAGGGTAGAGACGAGGGAGCGACGTCGACGACGCAGGTCGAATGTGACATGAAGCATGAATGGAGGCTCCTCATCAGTGGCTTCTTGACTGCGAGACCGCACCACCATACCTCGTAGTTCATTGTGTTGAAGGGACAGAAGTTTGGCTTTGATACGTTGGCGTTCACGTGGGAGACCTACACGTTCACATAAGACTGTGCAATAGGAATGCGTAGTATTCTGGTGTCACACTAGCGCTTTTCTATCGCATTAGATAAACTCCCTCTTGATCACCGGCTTCACACAAATCATCCACCACAGCACCGTCGATGGGTGCCGAGGAAGACGTTGCTCGCGCGAGGTAAATGAAGCAGTGATGCATTTTCGACAAACCGGGTCGTGAAGAAGAGAGGTATTGAGCTTCCAGGCACCTCGGCCGCACCAAGCTGGTTGTGGCGGCAGGAGTAAAGCGCAGATGAAAGCGCAGTGGTCGGAAAAGTTCAGAGGCCATATTTCCGTGGAGGGCACAACCGTTCGAAGGGTTGCAGAAACATAAATCCCATCGAGTCGAGTTGTTGAATTGCTTGTGTGGTGGGTGCAGCCAGGGGTGTCGCCGTGTATGATCTCCCACGCATCAGTAAGACGAAAATCATCTACCAACGCATGTCAGGCTGTACATGTTGAGTAGCTACTAATCTGGCCCTTCAGGTGGAGGAAAGTTGAAATCACCTCCTACGACGTAACGGTCGTATCGCCCCGCAAAAATGACCCTATTCGTTTCGTTCAAATGGCTCTGAGCACTATGGGACTTAAAATCTGAGGTCATCAGTCCCCTAGACTTAGAACTACTTAAACCTAACTAACCTAAGGACATCACGAACATCCATGCCCGAGACAGGATTTGAACCTGCGACCGTAGCAGCAGCGCGGTTCCAAACAGAAGCGCCTAGAATCGCTCGGCCACAGCGGCTGGCTTATTCGTTTCGTATATAACATAGTTCGTTGACGTCGGAGTGTGGACCTTAAAGAAGCTATAAACTGATGACCTGGGTATCAAATAGTGTGAGGGCCACACCCGGTCTGGATAGGAGAACAACCACATCTGTGACCTGGATAACTTGCAGAATGTATAGAGCCACGCCGCACCCTGTGTGACTGCCGACTACGGAAAACAACTCGAATCCGTACAGAGTAGGAATGGTAGTGAGACAAACCTCTTGCAGAACGGTGACGTCAACTTCTGATTCCATGGGCATATTGCGAAGGAGTTGAAACTTCGATATGTTGCCTACTATATTGGTATTGAGCTTTGCTAACTGGTATAGCGTGTTGGTGCTGCTAGCGGGTTTTCCCATCGTCAGAAGCAGTGGAGCGTCGCCTTGACGGACGTCACCATCCCTTGTTCCACAGTGTGGGTCGAAGCTCTATTGGTTATCGGTGCAGGATGGTGGTGCCATCTCTGTATGAGGTGCCGTTGATCGTAAGTCATAAGTTCCCACTTCCCTATGTGTGGGGACTGTATTGTATCCATATGGTTTTCTCTGAAGGTAGGGGGTTCTTGTGACCACTGTGAAGAAACTGTGTTCCGTTGTGTGAAGGGTAGGACGGCCGTAAGGTGGCCTGCTCGTTGTTAGTGACAGCAACGACGTCCGGGGAGTGCCGCCACATACGTCGGGACCATCGTGCTGATCAGGACTGGCACGTCCGTAAGAGGAAGTTGCTCAACACGTCGTTGAACGCATTCTGACCGTAGATGGCCCTCTTTCCCGCAACCAAAGCATATACGTGTTTCATCAACGTACAAAATTTTGGTCCTGCAACCTCCCGTCCTGAGGAAGATGGGTACATGGCTTCGAAGTTTGATGCGAACTTATCAGACACCGTTCAAGACAGGTGTGACCTGAACTGTGCCCACTCTTCGGCAACGAGTTCGATGACCGTACCTAAGGGTCGGAGGGCCTGGATCACATTGTTCGCAGGGAGTTCGAACGGTAGTACTCTGATCGTTCTGACACCATGACCTTCATGCTCAACGGAGTCGGGTCGTAGGAGTGACAGAAGGGTAGTCCACGGTGGGCCTCTCTTACAATCTTGTCACATGCTGCTTGGTCAGTCATTTTCATACAGACAGTACTACAGACTATGGAAAAGATGGAGTCCTATGACATCGTTCGGCGACATCTTCGCTTTGTCGCACAGGAATTGTTCAACATCAGGCGCCTTGAGACTGGCGGAATAGGGACAAAAAGTTGATCTCAATGTCGCTTTGTGGTTGTTGTTTTCCACGGTGTATCGTAAGGTAAACGACTGCACGTGATTACGGCAGCTGTACAGCAACTAGCTGCGCCTTGCTGCGGAACACACTCACACGTCCGCACCGTACCACCGCCAAAAGCTGACTACCATTTCTTTCGGACATATCCGAAAGAGGACACATCACATATACGATTAAGGTGAGACTATCCAACGATCCCTTCAGCACAGAGGCGCACCACGTCCGAACTCAGACGGGAATCGGCGAAACGCCTCGAGTAATGGGGATAATCAATAGGTAAGGGCACTATGTCAGTGGTGTGTAGTTAAGTTGAGAATTAGAATCAGATGGGAGGCGAGCTAGTGTTGTCCGTGCAGTTGCGCTGATCACTGTGTCTAGATTGTTTGATGGTCAGAACATCTGCCTCGTAAGCAGGAGACCTGGGCTCGAATTCCAGTCCGACACAATTTTTCAACTTTCCCCATTGATGTAAATCAATGCCCACTACGCAGATAAATGTCGTTCATTCCTTTGTGTCTTGACTTCGGTTGCAATTAACTTCGAAACGGCGTAATGTATCGATTTTTTTCCTGAACACTTACGTCTCAGCAAAACCTACCTAGCAACACCTTCAGAAGCTTTTCAGTGTATTTATGACCACCCTGTCTACCCAGAGAATATCGTAATTTGTAGTATTATCACCTACTATGTGTATACATTTCTTTGCGATCTTTTTCATGCAAACAAAGAGAAGCTGAATTGAAAATTTTTTTACTGTCCTAGTTTTAACTGTCGCATTAAATGGCACAGATTACAGTACAGTATATTTTTTATAGGAGGGTTATTCGGAAAGCAAGGAACGATCGGTCGCGAAATGGAAAATACAGTGAAAATCTGATGAAGCTTTGCACAGATGCGTTGGGCACTGTGCCTAGTACGCCCGTCGATCGCATCATGTCACTCTTTTCAGTTCTGAGCTCACAGTGAGAACGTAAAGATGGCTAGAAATTAGCGTCTCTCGCCAAGTATGAGGGCCTGGCGAAAGATTTCGCCTGAAGCTATGCAATCCACATAACATAACTGTGATGCAGTTCGTTTTACACGACAATTCTCGGTCGCACTCTGCAGGGGCAATGAATATGCTCCTGTAGCGTTTTCGATGGGAAATGTTTGATCACCTACGATACATCCCGTAATTGCCTACCCCTGAGGTTCATCTCTGCTCAAATGAACCGCTGGCTATGAAGACTATTTTATCACAGACAACGATCTGCAGTCCAGAGTAGAAAATTGTAGAAAAGTACTGGCGGCTGTCTTCTATAACGATGGAATTGAAAAGTTGGTACAACTCTACGACATATGTCTAAATCTGAGCGGCGACAGTGTAGAGGAGTAGGTGGAAGGTGTATCTAACCGTTGCAAATAAAACAGTTTTGATTTTCACTGTGGTTTCCTTACTTTCCTTACTTTCCGAATAGCCCTCGTAATCTCACCGTGGTAAATATTAGGCACCCCTTAAAAGAGCACACTGGCGCTTTGGGGCGTTGTGGGTGGCACTAACCGGTCTTGTAACCCTTCACCGCAGATATAAACCCATAAGTCATGGCAGTGAATTTGTTTGTATTTGCCAGTCGATTGCATGAAATCGGTGAAGCAAGATGGGTCTGAGTAGAGACTTGAGAGAATGGCAGAAAGGAGTATCATGTTGTATCCACTCCGACTGTTCAAAGTGTCTACAAGGAATAGTGTACGAGTCATAGCCATGCAACACGGCGTAAGAACTATTGTAGACAGATTGTAATCGACAGCTACTGGAGACGAGAGTCACGCCTTAGACGATCCAACCCTATAGGCAGGCATTGCTGCTGTCAATGAAAGCACTTCTTCCAGCAGCCGAGGAAACATTACGAACGAAATTGCACGTCATGAACATTTGGAATCGGTAAATAGGAAAAGACTGCTGCTCACAGTGTAATATAAAACTCCACTGGACAGTAACTGACTTACGTGAACTCTTGCCTCTTTTCATTTGATGCAATTCGCAGTGCACAGGCCGTCAGATAAGGTGTTTAGTCCGCAAGGACGGTTTACTTAAGCCCGGAGGAGGAACTGTGATCTATTGTGATTGTTAATTTCGCAGCATGACTTGGGTCACTGATTCAAGTAATCGTGAACATGAATCAGGATGTTTATTTCAACATTCTTTGTTACCAAGTGTTGGTCTTTTCTCTACGTTTGGGTGATGAGAACACTGTCGATAATCCTATGGTCCAAGATGACAACAGTCGTGCTGAGAGATCTACAAGCATATGCTTCTAGTTACACGATCACTAAGGCATGTAAAGCTTCCCTATTGGCCAGCTAAATCGGCCGATCTTAATCCAACAGAAATGTCAGGGACTATTTGTAAAAGCGTAGCAAACGACATCCCTGCAGTTCGTTAGGCAAATGTGATATAATCACTAATGAGTGGCTTCAGCTTTAATAGCATAGCTCAAAAAACTTCTGGATTCTCTTCCTCGCCGAATTAGGGCCATTATAGAGGTTAGTGGCAGCGTTAAACGTAATTAGCATGATGGCTCACTCGTGAAGTGAGGTTATTTATCTCTCTAAAATATCCTAGTCACATTACTGTCATGCTTAATGATCAGTTTCCCAGCTATGGGCGTAAGTCAATCCGTCTGTATGTGGAAACGTTACGTTTAATGATAAATGGATAATAATTTTTGCATTCTTAAGTTGAGTCATGAAAGCAATTGTATATTACGTTTATTATCACCACGATGTCAATGCCACTCTGAATTGAAATTAACATTTGAACAGTCAGTAGTTAGCAAACGTTTCAAATCGCTGACCGATGAATATAGAGTTCATTCTCCTCGGATCGGGCCACGAGTTGTAATGTTGGAAAACTCCTCAATATTAAGCCATTTTACGGCCTCCATCAGTTCTTATATAGTTCAAATGTATGTACAAATATGTAAATGCTATTCCAGTTTCATAATAAGCCATGGTTTTCATAATAAACCACTAATCCATTTTTACACATGTTCCCTTAAGGCTTTTCTACGTCAGAACTGAACAATTAATAATCATGTTATGTAGCACTGGTGGAGAAGGGATTTTGGTTTCACTCATCATGAGTGAATAACATTATTAGTAACACTGACGTTATCATGGAGAAATTTCAACTGCTGCACGCCCTATGTCTAAGATATATGGTACAATCTGTTGTTCTGAAATGGGTATTACTCCGTGGGAAAATGGCTTGCTGCGATCCCTGACATTTTAATTGAACTGGAAATTACATGTAAGTGTGAAAGTAGATGGAAGTTACGTGACTGCGCACACGTCTAGGGACAGACATCGCATTTTATGCAGCTGTTTACGTCGCCTAATTCGTGGCGAAATTGTTCGTTTATAAAGACTTTCAGTCATTACTTACCATAACACTATGGAATGTGGTATCCCACCTGTTCATATCCCATGTACATCAATACTATGTAGCTCTGTACTGTGTACTCGTATTTATTTCACAATCAAGCGGAATGAGTGTCTGGAAGACTAGAGGCCTATTTTGCAGCTACTGGCGGTGCAGGCTGCCCACCTTTACACTTTCTGCTTCTTTCTTTACAAATATGAATACAGCTAACCGTCAAAAAATTGCGCTTATTGCTATATATTATGGGAAAGCGACGTACCTACAGGGCACAACATGGCTCAGTTGCTGCCAACAGTAGCCAGAACGTTCGTTTGATCGGATTATAAATAGTTACCCTACTACAGCCTTCAATTCTTTTTACTGGTTTAGTTTTTATAATGTTTCAGTAATACTCAGTTTCTCTGGGAGTAGATTTTATTCTGCACATAATCAGTGTTATTTGCCACAACTCAAATGGAAACGAACGTCAGCACATTACAGCTATGCATACTGGTCCGCAGTTGAAAAACCGAGATGATATATATTTTCTTGGAAAATATGTAGACCTACATTCGTCACCTTATTCCTCTGCATACAGTTTCGGTTACGTCAGTCACAAGAAATGCAATGCAACAAATCTATGGCCATCCTATATCTGAGAGAAGTGTCCGCCTTTATATTTGATTTCCACATTTAATCTGCAACACAGCGAATGAATTTTAAACCAAATTAATAATTAACTTGTATCTTTGAAGTTACTCTACTGGCCATTAAAATTGCAACACCACGAAGATGACGTGCCACAGACGTGAAATTTAACCGACAGGAAGAAGATGCTGTGATATGCAAATGACTAGATTTCCAGAGCATTCATACAACGTTGGCGCCAGTAGCGACGCCTACAACGTGCTGACATCAGGAAAGCTTCCAACCGATTTCTCATACACAAACAGCAGTTGACCGGCGTTGCCTGGTGAAACGTTGTTGTGATGCCTCGTGTAAGAAGGAGAAATCCGTACCATCACGTTTCCGACTTTGATAAAGGTCGGATTGTAGCCTATCGCGATTGCGGTTTATCGTATCGCAACATTGCTACTCGTGTTGGTCGAGATCCAATGACTGTTAGCAGAATATGGAATCGGTGGGTTTAGGAGGGTAATATGAAACGCCGTGCTGGATCCCAACGGCCTCGTATCACTAGCAGTCGAGATGACAGGCATCTTATCCGCATGGCTGTAACGGATCATGCAGCCATGTCTCGATCCCCGAGTCAACAGATGGGGACGTTTGCAAGACAACAACCATCTGCACAAACAGTTCGACGACGTTTGCAGCAGCATCGACTATCAGTTCGGAGACCATGTGTGCGGTTACCCTTGACGCTGCGTCACAAACAGGAGCGCCTGCAACGGTGTACTCAACGACAAACCTTGGTGCACGAATGGCAAAACGTCATTTTCTCGGATGAATCCAGGTTCTGTTTACAGCTTCATGATGGTCGCATCCGTGTTTGGCGACATCGCGGTTAACGCACATTGAAAGCGTGTAATTGTCATCGCCATACTGGCGTATCACCCTGCGGGATAGTATGGGGTGCCATTGGTTACACGTCTCGGCCACCTCTTGTTCGCATTGACGGCACTTTGAACAGTGGACGTTACATTTCAGATGTGTTACGACCCGTGGCTCTACCCTTCATTCGATCCCTGCGAAACCCTACTTTTCAGCAGGATAATGCACGACCGCGTGTTGCAGGTCCTGTACGGGACTTTCTGGATACAGAAAATGTTCGACTGCTGCCCTGGCCAGCACATTCTCCAGATCTCTCACCAATTGAAAACGTCTGGTCAATGGTGGCCGCGCAACTGGCTCGCCACAATACGCCAGTCACTACTCTTGATGAACTATGGAATCGTGTTGAAGCTGCATGGGCAGCTGTACCTGTACACGCCATCCAAGTTCTGTTTGACTCAATGCCCAGGCGTATCAAGGCCGTTATTACGGCCAGAGGTGGATGTTCTGCGTACTGATTTCTCATGATCTATGCACCCAAATTGCGTGGAAATGTAATCACATGTCAGTTCTAGTATAATATATTAGTAGTGTAGGAATTAATCCAAATCCTTCTGCACAACAAGTCTCTTCGCTAATATAGTTGCTCTTGACGATGTCTGTATATGCAAAGGATCAGTAAGTTGCCAATACATACTGCATCTCCATTCTGCACCTCACAGTCGTGTGCCTCTTTTTCGCCTTCCATCAAGCCAGTTCAGCAGCAAATATGTTTCTTCATACCAAATGAAACAGCAGAATAATGTTCTCAAATATCAACAACATCGAGGTGAATATACATAGAACATTCAGCTGTTTTGTTATTCTCACTCTTCTCGATTCTCGAGTTATGAGTCTGCTTTATGTGATGATGTTTGTTTTGTGGGGCGTTCAACTGCTCGGTCATCAACACGCGTACAGAGTCCCAATTCTTCATCAGATATCTGTTCTTTTCTAAGTATTAATTGCTTTTTTCAAACTAACATTTATACATTTTGAAATCAATTGTATGTACGTGGTTTATGTATAATAATGTTTAGAAGTGTGATCCCACTTGTTATGAGACACAATACTCTGTTCCTGAAGAAGTTTCAGCAAACAATGTTGCAATAAAGTCTTTCTCAGAACTGCTCCTAATTCGGTAATCACTTGTAGGTGCTTACTTGATTTCACTAAATTTAACATTCAGTTTTTTTATACGTAACATTATTACCTAATTTATATCTAATTTTTGATTATGAAATAATTAACTGTTATTTTCTGTTCACAGGTCTCCGTCCAGATGTTTGCAGCGGGTGAAAATGGTGAGTAAAACTCGGCTGTTAAACTGAGCGTTAATAATTAAAATGTTTATTATGTAGTGCTCTCCCTCATCGAGAAACTTTCAGAAAATGTATAGAAGGTGTTCGATATCTTTCAACGAATAGAAAACTGAAAACCCCGACGAATTATCGAGCTATGTTTTGAATATCGCAGACGCGATGTGTTCCTAAGTATTCATCTTTCACAGAAAAAGACATAAATTGATAATAGTTGATAGGCAAACCATATACCTCTGACGAATGAATATTGTTACCCATTGCAACTCAATCACACTTAAATTATGTGGACAAATTCCGCTGGTCAGCCACCGAAGGGTCATCCAAAGATGTCAGACTTGTAACTGCTGATGTCTAGCCTCTAGATGCTAATTCAGGTGCTTAACTTTCGAGAGAAACATTCCGAGCTCAAACTAATAACCGCCAGACAATTTAATTGGTGCCTCAGACAAAATTTTACTATTTCTGTAGTAGTAATTACTATTTGGTTTGAATATGGCAGGTCCACACACAACAGACATGATTAACATCACATTTAGTGGCTCGTCCGTACGTAACGACTTCCGCTGTTCAACAACCTATGAAGGCATCATCAGTTAACATCACATTTAGTGTCTCGTGCCATCGTAGAATCCTCCACTGTTCAACGACATATGAAGGCACTGTAAGCAACATGTAACGCATTCGTTCTTATGCTAAACTGCACCTGGGCAGCAACACTACTTTGGAGACTCGCTTTGCGATGTTGACGGAGTTTTTTTTATGGGAAGCTTAGCCTGATATCACACACACAGGAATGTAATGGGTTCGATAGATTCTTACTCTATTGCTTGATCTCAGTAATATAATCCAGGACTTTAGTTATTTGTTGAGAAACTTACACCTTTGAGACTTTTGCCTGCTGTTAAGGCGTCATTTTCAGCATTTAAGAGAGAAAACTTCATGGTCCCAAACTTCTCTGGAGCAACTACACAATGCATTGTATGCATTCGTAGCTCAGTCTGCCCCTTGTACAGTAGCTGAGTGGTGACGGCACGGTAGCTCAGCGTGTTCGCACTTAAAGGCACACGAATCTTACTATGTGCCCTCTTATCAAGAACGATTTTATTCAACTATGCCTGATCATAGAGGCTCTAACTCCTAATTTCTCCTTCCTGAAGCGTCAGTCTTTCGTAAAAGTCCTGTAGTGACATTGCGTACACCATGCTCAGACAGTAAAACTGCTTCTGATTCAGTGGTGCCTTTTTAAAACAGCAGGTAAGGCATGTGGCGGGTCTGTCAGCGGAATTTTCGCACATATGGCGTCATACTGTGTAAGGCTGTGTAATCCACAAGTTCTTCCTTCATTGTGAGAATGGCTGACTTTCTATAATCCGAGAGTAGTGCGTGTTTGGAGGTATATGTAATGAACGCTGAATGTTTTACAAGAGATTGTGTTCTGCCTAAATTGTGAAGTGTTCCCATTGTTTGGAGGAAGTTTTTACGTGGTAAAGTATAGTGTGAAAGTTCCTTCTAGGAGGGAGCATCCTGGAAAGTAGTGTCAGTTACAGAACTAATTCGAATAGCCGTTATTGTGGCAAGCATAAGTAAACTGTAGCACAACATTAAATGTTTTACATTGTATGGTGTTGTCGGAACTCGAAAAGTCGAGGAGTGGGTCCCAGACATACAAGAAGAAATATTTATAGATTACATATTTATAGATTTACATAAATTACGATAACAACAAACGTTTTTCAAGTAGACTGATCACTGTAGGCATCCAACGCTTTTATTGTGTGTTACATGCGCAGTATGTAAACTGGCAACGCCACCAACTCAGCTATGAAACAACTGTAGCAAAACAGAGCATCCTCGTTGTCCATGTGATGGATATGACGACTAATTCGCAACGTAAATGTCAATGTAAGCAGCAATTTCTATTGGAACGTGCTTCCTGGACCAAATGGAATACATTCCCTACGTCTTCAGTGCGAATCATATAGCACATGTAAATTAAAGGACATAAAAATATCGAGTGGATTTACTAACATAATTATGAACCACTCAAGAATGTAAATCAATGATCACATAGTTGTCAAATGTATTCTACGGTGTTGCCACTGTCCATTAGACTAGTAGCAGGAAGAAAACGTTCGCTAAGCTAATGTGTTGAGATAGCTAACACTGGCGAAGCTCGCGCTTCGAAGACGCTACAGCATCGTCTGCTACCACTTCTTGGGAAACGAAATACCTCAAGTATAAGCCAATGTGTTGTATTCGCATATCTGTGACTATGACTTGGCGCTAAGGTGTGGTTATGGATAGTAAGTGTGCTCAGACTGCGAATTTAACCACATAAATAAAGACAAGGGGAAATGAATTAGGCGTCCATCCTCTTCGGTAACATCAAATATATTTTAGTTATTCTATCTTAAATGAACTGCGCAGAAAATCATCCACCAGAAGTGAGTAAATTTTTAGCAACACCAGATGATATTAACAGCTTGCCGGCGCGGGTTAGCCGTGCGTTCAACGGCATCAAATTACGGACCGCACGGCTGCTTCAGTCGCAGGTTCGAATCCTACCTCGGGCATGGATGTGTGTGATGTCCTTAGGTTAGGTAGGTTTAAGTAGTTCTAGGTATAGAGGACTGATGACCTAAGCAGTTTGGTCACATATTTCTTAGAGCCATTTCTTGACTTTTCTTGCAAATTTTCTTTACATAAACGGCCGTATCTTTAGATTGTGTTGACGTAGAAACTCACTTTTTTACACCACCAAAGGAACGTATACCGCAAGAAGTGCGATACTTTTCTGGTTATTATGTCTACAAGTACTCGAGGTGAACGGGTTTTAAGGGTTGGGTAGACGGCTGGCTGCTGTGGCCGAGCGGTTCTACGTGCTTCAGTCCGGAACCACGCTGCTGCTACGGTCGCAGGTTCGAATCCTGTCTCGGGCATGGCTGTGTGTGATGTCCTTAGGTTAGCTAGGTTTAAGTACTTTTAAGTCTAGGGGACGGATGACCTCAGATGTAAAGTCCCATAGTGCTTGGAGCCATTTGAACCATTTTTGACAGATTGACGGTCAAGGAAGTTAGACTAGTAGGGTTCCATTTTTACCGATTTAGGTGACGAAATCGAAGCAACGAAAATAGCTACGACAGTTACTGAAGATGAGAGCCGCATAAATAATTCCCCCTAATCTTTATTCGAAATGTTCTAGTTGCGCTCGATACATTAGCATATTAATCGTAGCTACGCTTTCGATCTAAAACACGTTTACAGGAATGCAAATAAAATCCATTTGCCTATACACGTGGTAATTCAGATCCTAGTATTAATGCCACCGCGTTTTAGAAGTGTGAGCATTCCCAGTGCTAGCTAGCTTAAGAAACACTTCGGTTAATGAACGTTTTCTGGCTATGGAAAGTCTAATGGAGAATTTGAAACATTGTAGAATACGTTTGGCAGCTATGTAGTCGTTTATTTCCTGGGGTGGTGCAGAATTATCCTACTAAATTTACTCGCTAATAACAGTATTTTCTTATTTCGATAAAAATCCCGAATGATTGTCACATAAGCGGTGACATAAAGGTAGAAAATTCATGTTTTTGAGTCCAGAAAGCTCTATGCAATAGAAACTGCAGATCATTTTGCCATTTTCATTGCGAAATTGCCGGCCTATTCACGTCTGGGGTAATAATAGAGGGCTGTTTGCTAGGGTTGTCTGCTAGCGTAGTGAAAGGTGTTTGCTACTGCAAAGGAGGTCTGGTTTGTTTTCGGTTCTAGTCTCGATGAAGGCAGATAGACTATCAGTAAAGCAATTTTAAGAAATTCTCGCGCCCCCAATGCGTTTTATTGCTACCTTTATTCTGTACCGGCGCCCTGTGGATGTCAATATGAAACACTTGTAGAATTTCATACTCGTTACTGCCTACTTTTTCCGCTTCTGTCAATAACTGAATTGACTTAACTGTGGCACTGAATGATTTTTAACTGAATTTCGTTATGAATCTTCACGCACTGCTAAATTTGCACACTTCCATAGAAGGTCAGCAACGGTAATCCAGTATGACTGGTCTGAACGTTGAAACAGACCGTTTCGCGGCTGAATGCGCATAATATTTTGCTAATTTGTAACGATCTGGGGTACTTGGTCTTACTAAAACAGTTATGTTACCTCGACAAGCTGAAATTCATTTTTATTTGTACAGTTCATACTAATTAGCGTTTCTTCATTCATTTATTTCTTATATTTACGTGTTGTGTTTAACACTCTAATCATAATTAATATAGTCTTACACATCATTGAAAACAGTCTGACAAAGTTCGGATAGTTTTTCAATTTCACGCCTGTGCATAGTATGTTGGTAGCACTTCGTCGCCCTGCTTGTTATGCTGTATAGCAGACTTTAAAGCTGTTCGGATCAGCATAACGGAAAGGCGAGGGGTCTCGCTTGTTTTGTCCACGACTGTACATAAATGATTTGGCGGTCAGGGTGGGTAGCAGTCTCCATTGTTAGCTGATGATACCGTGTCGAAGTTGAGTGACTGTAGGAAGATACAAGACGTCTTACAAAAAATTTGCAGTTTTTGGGGACCGATGACCTCGGTCCCCTAAGAAATCACACACAATTTTTTTTTTTTTTTTTTTTTGGCAGTTGTTGTGACGAATGAAATATCTGGGCGTAACGTTGCAAAACTATATGAGGTGGAACGAGGGTGTGAAAACTGTGGTATGGAAGGCAAATGGTCAGCTTCCGTTTATTAGGGGAATTTTAATAAAGAGTGGTTCACCTGTAAAGGAGACTTCATATATTACGCTGATGTAGTCTATTGAGTACTGCTGAAGTGTTTGGGATCCGTACGACGTCAGATAGAAGGAAGACACCGAATCAGTTCAGAGCTGGGCTGCTAGATTTGTTACCTGTACGTTCGAACTGAACGTAAGTGCTACGGAGATACTTCGGGAACTCAAATGGGAATCTCTGGACGGAAGGTGGCGTTATTTTCGGGAAACACTGCTAAGAAAATTTAGGGAACGAGCATTTGAAGCTGACTGTCGAAAGATTCTACTCCTGCCAACATACATCACGCATAAGAGCCACGAAGATAAGATACGATAAATTAGGCCTCTTACGGAGACGTACAGGTAGTCGTTTTTCCCCCGCTCTATTTGTGAGTGGAACAGGAGGGTAAATAACAAGTAGTGGTACACGGTACCCTCCACCACTTGCCTTACGGTGTCTTGCGGAGTATCTATGTTGATGCAGGCGTAGATATAGATGTAGATAAGGATCAGAAAAAAAATTTGGTTGAAATGCTGCTGCCAGACCGCGTACGTATTACTTTATGTGGGCGTGTAGAATTATCGACATCCTCGATTTTCGTTAGTGTATATTTTCAGCCATCACAGAAACATGTAGCTTTTCGGCACAGTGTGTGACGATTTCTGTTCGTCATTTGTGGTCTACAAAGCCGTTAGTTATGTGCAGTGGATGCTGTGAGTTTACATATAATGAACGTTTTGAATTGTCACAGATAACTGTTAACAGCAGGTACTGATAGGAACATGACTTGTGAGAAGAAAGAACTGGAAATGGTAACTCAGCTCAAACTGTGACGTAGGAGGAAAAGCACGTTCTCAAACAAGTAACGCAACGACTGCGGCAGATTACTGTCATTCAGAACACAAGGTTGCTGTGAGCGAGCCCACTTCGTAAGGATTTCAAAAAGTAATATACACAGTATTTTGTCAGGACAACCAACTTTTATTGAACGCTGCAGTATACTTCAAAGTGCCACAGACTCGCGACACTATTTTTAATGGTTCAAATGGCTCTGAGCACTATGGGACTTAACTGCTGCGGTCATCAGTCCCCTAGAACTTAGAACTACTTAAACCTAACTAACCTAAGGACATCACACACATCCATGCCCGAGGCAGGATTCGAACCTGCGACCGTAGCGGTCGCGTGGTACCAGACTGAAGCGCCTAGAAGCGCTCAGCCACACCGGCCGGCCACCATTTTTAAACATAGTTACCAGGTTCCTGTTAACAATTTTCTGAGAGCCAAAATAATCGTTCCATTCCAAGAGGGTAGAAACCTAATCCTTGGTCACTGAGCTATATGAGAAGGGTTGCGTGAACGTGCTTGTCACTAGAAAATCTCTTTCCCCCGAATATTCTTTCAGTTTGACGAAAAAATTGAAATCAAATGGTGCAAGATCTAGACTTCGCAATCAGCATCACACACGTCTGCGTGGCCTCGGGAAAATTTTCGCACTATGTCACTACGGATGGACGAAATATCGCGGTGCATATATAGTCTTAGTTCCATGGTGAAATGTCGAATCTGTGTGCAATTTAGACGTTTTGCCCACAACAGTCTTACTGCCCCGTACTTCAACTTTAGGGTACGTTTCCTGTTGTCGCGTCATTTCACTGTAGTGCATCTGTTATCTGTACCGCAGCAGAACTGTGTCTGCGGGAAACCCAGAAGATACACACTCTCTTAGTGTGAGAGGACACGTGTAACTTACTTTCTAAAACTCCTTATGTACTGTTCGGTAGTATCTTTGTGTTTAATTGTTGAATTCTTATCTATATGGAGGAGGTGGTGATTAAAGAAGTAGATTGGGCCGGTTTGTCAGTACGTAACACACCGTCTCATTTCAGCGGAAATAAATGTGTTTACCTTTGATTGTTCGTTACACTACTTAGCTTTCAAAATTTTATCTCGAGGTTTTATTCTTCCGAAGACTTTATAAATAACCAGTTTCAATCTAAGAGGAAATCATTCGTGGTGTCATTTGAACAGTTTGGCATCTGAAGTGATATAGGGACAATAGAAGTGGAGTTGTGTCACAGTGACGCAAACTAGTTTTATGGGTAAAAGCGAAGCTGGCGAATGTTATCGAAAATATATATGCCGATTAACATATCGATCGCCCGCCCGGTTAGCCGTACGGTCTAACGTACTGCTTTCCGGACGGGAAGGTGTGCCGGTCCCCGGCACGAATCTTTGCAGTCGATGTCCAGTGTGCCGCCCAGTCTGTGGATAGTTTTTAAGGCGGTTTTCATGTCCCTCGGTGAATACGGGCTGGTTCCCCTTATGGCGCCTAAGATACAAATTGTCAGCGATTGCTGCGCAAACACTTTCTCCACGTACGCGTATACCATCATTACTCTACCCCGTGGGGGTTCAAAATGGCTCTGAGCACTATGGGACTTAACTTCTGAGGTCATCAGTCCCCTAGAACTTAGAACTACTTAAACCTAACTAACCTAAGGACATCACACACATCCATGCCCGAGGCAGGATTCGAACCTGCGACCGTAGCAGTCGCGCGGTTCCCGACTGTAGTGCCTAGAAGCGCTCGGCCACACCGGCCGGTGCCCCACGGGGTGGGGGGGGGGGACACTGGGGGCTGAACCGCACAATAACCCTGTGTTCGGTGATGTGGGGTGGCGATGGAGTGAGTGGACTGCTGTAGCCTGTTGTGGGGTTGTGAACCACTGAGGGATACGGCGGGGAGGAAGCCTCTCCATCGTTTCTATGTCCTCAGTTCTATAAAATTCCATACAACATTTCATTCACGGAGCATCTTGCGAGTACGTCTCTTGCCGTGATCAAGCGCGTTGTACCTAGCTAGCCGTAAAATAACTTGACCGTGGTTAGTGTCGTGCTTAAATTGCAAGAGAACAGATCATCTCGCACGCCGTGGCTTCGGCTTACAGGTTTCATAATGTTCTGGAAATTTGCACGTCTTAACTCCTTTGGTCAAACAGCTTCACTGACGAACGCGAATACTGGCAAAACGTTTGGCTTGGGTGCAACTTTCAGTCTTTTACCTAAAACAATCATCACCCCGTCCGGATCTCTGTCATACTAATGACGGAGCGTGGAATTACAGTCTTGCTGCGACAACGTCTCAAGTCCGTTAAACTTTGCAGTCTGTCTCACTGTGGCCTCCTCACGCACTCACTCACTTAATTGTTGAATTGGTAGCATGTGGGGAAAAAGAAATAGACTGGGCTAGATTTGTCAACACGTAACCGTGCTACCGTCTATCCAATTCCACGAGTTGCACGGTAAGTCCACAGACATCTTCAGGTATAGGCAACATTGTTGTTCAGCAAAGAAGGTCAGCTTCCGACGGGTACGCTGGTTGCCTCCTTAACAACATCGGAACCAGCCTTTTTTAAATTTTATTTATACAAGCTGATTTCATAAAATGTAGTAACTCGGCAAATTTCACAATTATTCCATTGTCACAGCAGCTCAATACATAGCTTAAATAGTAAAATAATCTCTCTCGAACAGTTGAAACGATCTCGTCCCCGATGAGGTACTTGATGTTCATCTTCATATTTTCGCAATGTGGTGACTTACCCACTAAACTTCAGGCATGATATATTGAGCTTATAGCAAAAGACTGAAGCGTCGGCAGGAATTCGAGAAAAATGCGTTGGTATCTGCTAGTTTGAAACTCACATTATTTTCAAGATATGTTAACGAGACGTTTGTAGTGTGGCTCCATGGTAAGGATAAATTGCAGGAATTTCTGTTTTCATCATCGTGTACATTTTCGGGTTAGACATGTTTGCCTGTTAAGAAAACAAGTTATTTAAAGCGGGCTGCACCGTCCTTTTCGTGGTCTTCCTTTTCTTCTTCTATCAATGGATCTGTACTCGTAGATTTTTCTTGGTATCTATCTGAGATTCATACGTACTACATGGCCATGCTAATCCTTTCTGTATTGTTGAAGCTTTTCTGCTATCCCTATAACATGCAGTTCTTCTCTTACCTCACTTTTCTTCTTCTGGTCTTGTAATTTGTATTCTACCAAAGGTCTTGGAAGTCCCATTTCTGCTTCTTCAGTTCGCTGTAATTGTTTCTTTTTTAAAGTCCATAATTCGGATTCATAGAGCAGCAAAGGTATGGTCTTAGTGTACCGTTTCCGTCTTGGTTTTATTCAGGAGCTTTCTCTTAGTCGCACCCAACATGTATAAGTATCTCTACAGTTTCTTTTTTTTTTCAGAATCATTATCTTAAGCATGAGAGATATCACAGTCACTGAATTTTGGATCCTCAGAACTTGTCAGGCAACGAAAGTATCCTACACTCCTGAAAAACTCAAGAGGGTAACAAACTGAATCGCTGTTGCCATCGAAGAGAGTCACACCTGCTAAACCATTTGCTGTAACGGACCTAGACCTTACTGGACTCCTATTCATCTATGTGTCAAGAGAAACGCACAAGTCTGATATCACTCTTTTGGCATGTGCTACCAAGCGAGCACTGCATTTCGAGTAGTCTTGGTAATCAAGAGTAGGAATTTTGAATCTATCTAAATTCCATCCACGGAAAAAGTCAATTTGCAATGGAAATCGAAATGGAGGGTTGCCCTCCTTTTTTATGTTGTCGTTCGTCGCGAAGATTTCCCCTTGGACGCGCAGATTTCCGGACACTAACTCATACGAGCCTGCATTTACATATAAATAGCTGACTTCACCCTTCTCAGAGCATTGGTCCACAGAGTGAATTTCGTTGCAGATGAGATCATTCTCCAATATGAGCTTCTACACGAAAAGGAAGTTTTTGAAGGAAAGCCGCGCGAGATTTGCCGAGCGGTCAAGGGCGCTGCAGTCATGGACAGTGCGGCTGATCTCAGCGGAGGTTCGAGTCCTCTCTCGGGTATGGGTGTGTGTGTTTGTCCTTAGGATAATTTAGGTTAAGTAGTGTTAAAGCTTAGGGACTGATGACCTTAGCTGTTAAGTCCCATAAGATTTCACATGCATTTGAACATTTTTTGAAAGAAATTTGCATTCTCTACAATTAATGCATAACACGCTAGGAATAAAATCTGCCGGCCGGAGTGGCCGAGCGGTTCTAGGCGCTACAGTCTGGAACCGCGCGACCGCTATGGTCACAGGTTCGAATCCTGTCTCGGGCATGCATGTGTGTGATGTCCTCAGGTTAGTTAGGTTTAAGTAGTTCTAAGTTCTGGAGGACTGATGCCTCAGATGATAAGTCCCATAGTGCTCAGAGCCATTGGAACCATTGGAATAAAATCTAAGGAGGACATAAGGCAGGAGACACGGAGGGATTAAATCCATGACTTCCTGCCATATCTGAGAAGTCTGTCGTCAAAAGTAGGTCGGATGATTTCTAAGCACGAAGTCGAAGAGATTTTTCGCCCCCCACAAAAGACAGCAGCCGTTTTAATTTCAGTCAAAGCTGACTTGATGCTCCATAATAATGCGATTTACAGAAGACCCTGCAAGTGTGGACTTTCGTAAATCGGAACACTGAAGTTACAGTAGGCTCTTACAGCCCAGTAAATAGGCTGTAGCAGAGCACTGCATCGGCACCGCACGATCTATGCGGTATGAAATTGTCGAAATTCTATCGTTATTTCTGACAATTGGTGGTAAAACAATCAATTAAAATTCCTTTGGCAGAGTATTTAATAAATAGAGATAGCTTTGTTTCAATCTCGACAAATCATGGAAATCGACACTGTCTTCAATAATCTCACAAAAACGTCTCTAAATTGCAGCCCCTAACAATACTTCGATATCCGGGCGTGGGTCGACCGTGTAGCCACAGATTCAATTTATGCATAACTCCTTACCACCTAATAACACTCCTCGCCGCTGTGAATCTGTGGCAGCATGCGCAGTGGCAAGGTCGATGGGTTGGAAAGGACGCTAAGAAGGCGGACGTAAGGCATATGGCCGGCATATCAGGAGAAGAAATACGTTATGTGGTAGAACTTACGAGATTTCATGGACCAGTCACAACCAAATGTTTTCAGTGAGCAAAAGAGCTGGAAAATGTGCTGTTCAGTGCATTGTCTGTATCGAGGTAGGTCAGGGCCGGAGAGGAACATTTTATTGTGATGAGGGTTGGACTTCGACAGCAGCAAAAGGAAGAGTAAAATATAATAGCAGTATATGGATTGGAAGAAAGAAATCAAAGAGGAAGATGCCTGGTAGAAATTTGCACGGTGCATAATTTAGTCTTCGCTAATACGTGGTTGAAGAATCATGAAAGATCGTTGTATACATGGAAGAGACATGGAGACACTTGAAGGTTTCAAACTGATTGTATAATGGTAAGGTAGAGATTTCGGTACCAGATTTCAATCTGTAGGACATTTCTAGAGGCAGATGTGGACTCCCACCATAATTTATTGGTTATGAAGTGTAGAATAAAACTGAAAAATATTGCTGAAAGGTAGGACAGTAAGGAGATGGGACTTTCATAAGTTCACACAACCTGAGACTGTTGAGAGTTTCGGCAACGATTGACTGAAACAGGGGAAAGGAATACAGTAGAAAACGAATAGTTTGCTTTTAGAAACGAAATACTGAAGACAGCACATGATGAAGTAGGTAAGAGACAAGACCTAGAGGAAATCCTTGGATGTTACAGTAGGTTTAAATTTAACTTATGAAAGGGAAAAATGTAAAAATGGAGCAAATGGAACGGAATGCAGACATACAAAAAATGATATTCGAAGATAGTGCAAAATGGCTAAGCAGAAATGGCAAGAGGAGAAATGGAAGTCTATAAAAGCATGTATATCTATGGGAATGGTAGATACACCTACAGAAAAACTAAAGACACTTTTGGAGAAAAGAGAAGTCGTTGTGTAGATATTACGTCGTCAAATGGATAACCACTAGTAAGCAAAGAAGGGAAAGCTGGAAGACGGAAGGAATACGAGTATAGAGAGAGGTTGTATGAAGGTAATTAAGTTGAAGGCAATATTACAGAAAGAGAAGAAGAAAAAGATGTAAATGATATGTGAGACAAGATACTGCGTGAAGAAACTGACATAGCACTTAAAGATCCAAGTAGAAACAAGGCCCTTACAGTAAATCACATTCCCTCAGAACTACTGATAATTTTGGGAGTGCCAGCCACGGAAAAACTATTCCACCTGGTGTCCAAGCTGTATGACACAGGAAAAATACACTCAGGTTTCAAGGAGAATGTAGTAATTCCTATTCCACAGAAACCAATTGGCGATAGGGGTGAATATGACCAAATCATCAGTTTAACAGGCCATAGTTGCAAAATATTGACACCAGTTACTAAGAAAATAATGGGAAAACTGATAGAATGCGACCTCTGGGACAACCACTTCGGGTTCCGCAGGAATGTAGGGTCACGCGAGGCAATACTGACACTATGCTTTATCTTAGAATATAGGTTAAAGAAAGGTAAACCTAAATATACAGCGATGGTAGACTTCGAGACAGTTTTTGACAATGATGACTGGAACACACTCTTCGGAATTCTGAAGGTAGCAGGGGTGAAATACAGGAAGAGAAAAAGAAGCAGTGGATGGGAGGGAGTGAGACTGGGTTTTATCCTAGCCCGTACGTTATTCAATTTGTTCAATGAACAAGCAGCAAAGGAAACAAAAGAAAAGTTTGGAATAGGAATTATAGTTCGGAGAAAAGAAATAACAACTTTGCCAGTGACATTGCAATTTTTTCAGAGACAACAAAGGACTAGGAGTACCAACTGAACGGAATGGACAGTATCATGAAAGGTGGGCATAAGATGAACGTCAACAAAAACTAAACAAAGGTAATCGTATGTAGTCGAATTAAATCAGACGATGCTGAGGGAATTAGATTAGGAAATGAGAGACTAAAAGTAGTAGATGAGTTTTGCTGCTTGGGCTGTAAAATAACTGATAATGGCCGAAGTAGGATATAAAATGTAGACTGGAAGTGCTAAGAAAAGCGTTTCTCAAGAAAAGAAGTTTGTGAACATCGAATATAAATTTAGTTGTTAGGAAGTATTCTCTACAGGTTCCTGTCTGGAGTGTAGCCTTGTACTGTTGTGAAACGTGTATGATATGTAGTCAGACACGAAGAGAACTGAATCCTTTGAAATGTGCCGTTACAGAAGGACGCTGAAGATTAAGTCGGTACATAGTGTAACCAATGAGAAAGTACTGAACAGAATTGGGAGAAATGAAACCTGTTTGATAACTTGCGGTTGATAGGACACAGTATGGGACGTCAAGGAACCGTAAATTTAGTGTTGGAGGGAACTGTGGGAAGCGGATGGAGACATGGAGGGAAAATTTAAAAAGTGACATGGATAGGTTGATGTTAGATGTAGCGAAGATTAATGAAGTTTGATGGCAGCAGGAACAGGACTTCTGGTCAAGTAAATACAGGTGTATAAATACAAAATCAAACAGCAGGTTTAATGATGAATAACAAAATAGGAATGCGTGCAAGCTACTATGACCGGCATAGTGAACACATTATCTTAGCCAAGATAGACACAAAGCCCAAACCTATCACAGTAGTACAGGTTTATATGCCAACTAGCTCTGCAGACGATGAAGAGATTGAGCAAATGTATGCTGTGGGGAAAAGAAATTATTCAGATAGTTAAAGGGGATAGGGGACGAAAGTTTCACTGCGATGGGGGACTGGAATTCGACAGTGGGAAACGGAAGAGATGGAAAAACTGTGGGTGAAAATGGAGTGAGGGAAAGGATTAAAACAGAAAGCCGCCTGTTAAGGGCTGATAGAATTTTGCACAGAGCATAATTTAATCATCGCTAACACACGGTATAAGAATCATGAAAGAACGCTGTATGCATGAAAGAGACCTGGAGACACAGCAAGATTTCAATTTCATTATATAACGGTAGGACAGAGATTTCGGAATCACATTTTAAGTTATAAGACATTTACAAGGGCAGATGTAGATTCCGACCACAATTTATTGTTTATAAACTATAGATTAAAACAGAAGAAATTTCAAAATGGTAGCACATCAAGGTGATGGGACTCGAATAACTTGAACTAACCAGAGATTATTGAGAGTTTCAGACGGAGCATTGTCAGCAACTGACTAGAACAGAGGGAACGAATACAGTAGAAGACCAATGGGTAGCTTTAAGATATGAAATAGTGAAGGCAGTAGATCAAATAGATAAGAAGATTACGCCTGGTAGAAATCCATGGAAAACGCGGGAGATATTGAATTGAAATGATGAAAGTAGAAAATATAAAAATTCAACAAATCATGCAGGCGAAAGGGAATACAAACGTCTAAAAAATAAGACTGACAGGAAGTGCTACATGGTTAAGCAGGAGTGGCTAGAGAACAAATGTAAGGATTGAAAACCATATATCACGAAGCGAAAGACACGTACTGCGTACAGGAAATTTAAAGAGGCCTTATGAAAAAAGAGAATGAGCTATATGAATATCAAGAGAGCATATGGAAAACAAGTCCTAATCAAACAAAGGAAAGCTTAAATGTGGAAGGAGTATCTAGAGAGTCTATACAACGGAGATTAAATAGCAAGTATTATTATAAAAATGGCAGAGGATATCGATGAAAAGGAGATGATACTGCTAGACGTATTTGACAGAGCACTGAAAGACCTAAGTTGAAACAAGGGCTCGATTGTAAACGATATTTCGGAGAAGTGTGGGCGCTCGTGATGCAGCACTGATCCTACGACTTACCTTAGGAGAAAGATTAAGGAAAAGCAAACCTAGGTTCATAGTATTTTTAGACCTACAGAAAGCTTTTGACGATGTTGACTGGAACACTCTCATTGAAATTCTGAAGATAGCTGGTGTAAAATACAGGGAGCTAAAAGCTATTTGCAACTTGTATAGAAACCAGACGGTAAACTCATTCTGGTGCTCTTCGAACCATGCACGTACACTGCGAACTGTGTGACACTTTGCATTGTCATGCTGGTACTATCATGCGCAAAAGTATCCGAACGACTTGAATTGTGATCCGCCTAATTAGCATGCAACCAACATAACGTAGCTGTCTAGCGGGTCCTCTAATCGCTTTGCGGTACAGACGTTCGACTATACAAAATGGATACCACGAGAGACCACTAGACAACACTGTTCTTTAAGGCAATCAGTGCGATGTAACATCACACCATGATACTGTCAAAACTAAAAAAAACACGTAATTAGAGATGAGTTAGTTCCTAACGCTTGTACAGATTACAATGATTTTCAAAAGCGTTACCATCTCATTACAATTTGAAACAACTAACTATGGCACATGAACTACGTAGCAATCCTTAAACAAAATAAATGTTTGCTTGAACAAGATATTCTGAGACAATATCTGGACTAATAAAGGTCTATGACAGATCGAAGTAATTTTCCTCTGTATAAGGTTTCCCCGCACCTGATAAATGTCTCAGTGACGATTGGTTTTTGCATAAACTGGTCGTTAAAGTAACTACTTAAAGAATACGCAATAAACAGAGGAAAACGCTCTATAGAAACCGCAATATTAATGGAGTGTAATCAGTGACGTCACTGTACTAATTATTCATGAAGAATTATTTGCCCACATGTTTGGACTATAAATGACATGACGAAATTTTTTGTTCTGGACCTGGACAGAAACCCAGTAGACGTAGCCACTACTAACCAAAATACACTTTCGCACCTGCCAGGGACATGATCATGGCAACGATCATCAATGATGACTAGCCGTAAAGAGACGTGAACTAAAAAGGTTTTCACTAGTATTAGTTAACACATCTGAACTTGAAACTAAATGACGAAATTATTTCTACTACATAAAAACCATTATCGCCCTGTTAACTAACCACGAAAGACGTTTAATATATTCTCCTTAACAAGTAACCAAGTGTGCATGATCTGATATTGGAATTCTATGATTTAAAAGGTTGTGTCGGGATTTTCTACCCAGCACATTATCGAATTGTTTCCTAAGTAATCTCAGATGTTAGAAATCGAATTTATTTACCAGCAGCGAGCTGTATTAATATGCGGTGAGGGTACAATTTGTTTTGCTTGCCCGGGAATCGAACCTGGCGTGTACTGTTTTCTATCCACAAATAGACGTTAAGTATCAACTGCTTGCTCACTGGCAGTGAGATGCTCTCATGTTTCGCTAGAAATAACGATACCTATCGTTATTGTTGACTATTCATGAACAGACATTAAATATGCAAATTATTTTTCGGTGGTAGGTCAGTGTGTACATGCTAGGGCGTAAAATGAAATTAAGAATATGTTTCTGCTGGACGAAGATTGCAAACAAGATACGTTCCATTCCTAGCTATCCGAATTCGAATTCCAGTGGAGGACCAAAAATTGCAACGTCTCAGGTTCAAATTAAATATGAACACTGTGAACGAAATAACCATTCCTAAATTTAATGAAATAAACTGTTTAGTGCTAGCTTACTGGCGACACAGTTTGTGCCTTCGGCGGCTGCCGTCTTTGCTATGGCGCCATTTAAACAGACTCTGACGCTGTTGGTAGTGTAGAGATATCGTGCTTAATGCGGATTCTGAACCGCTGTGCGACCTAACATTCTGGACTTGGCGTTACCACAGGTGAATTGGATCTTTTCGTAAATGTTAAAAAATGGGCGCCATGAGTGAGAATCGAAGCTATACCCCGCAATTATCAAACTACTATCAACCCAGCAGAGCAACTTACAGCTGGCAACTTGCTGATTGTGTTGCTGTGTCCGACGATGCGCCTAGAAGCTGTGAAAAAATCCGACTCCCTCGATTAACTGGTTAATTACCTGCTGGTTTCTAATGCAGGTATTATTCAAATCTCATGACTGCGTGATATAAGGACCATACTAGCCTTCATAGCTCAGATTTGATGCCGATATGAAATTTTTTCTATGACAACTTATGTTTTAGTTCGAGAAATATAACTGCAGCGTGTGATGTTAGCAGATATTTCGATGATTACTGTCATGATTGCTATTATCATCTTTATTATGCTGCTACTACACATGTGATTGAAGGAAACGTATATGCTCTTTGATCATTTTTAGAACCGTCTGCCCAAATATAGTAATTATGTAGTCCCTTCCATGTATAGGGAATACTTTTCGATTTAATGTCGAAAATCTCCAATTCTTCGTTAATCTCATTAAAATTAAATTAATTGCTGAAGCCTTTATTTGAGAGCAGAAATCGTGTTGCTTTTCTTTATTTATTTGCGCTTAGCAACTGTGCTTGTAAAATGCGAAATCTGGAGGTAAAACACTATTCAAAATGCAGGGATGTTAATGTCTGCTGTTAAATGTCAAGTGTATGCTTTACGGATGACTTGGTCAGACTGTTGTGAATCATATGGGAGCTACATTGCTGCTGATTAATATATCCCTCATTTCTGTGTGTTGTGTTTAATAAACTACGAAAAATACCATATGCAGTATGCAATATAGTAATAAAAATTGATTACAACTTATCATGATAATGGTACAAAAAAGTATGCCTTCTTAAGGCAGAATACCCCAAATCATTACGAATTAGCAAGATAAAGTTAAAAAAATCATTCAGTGCCACACTTAAATCAATACTATTGACTATTGACAGAAGCAGAAAAAAAGGGATTAACATGTGTGCAATTCTGTAAATGTTGTGTCTATACATCCACGGACTAGAGAATAGAGGTAGCGATATAATGGCGGAGAGGTTTTCATTCGATGTCTTTACTGACTTGATCTACCATCGAGATTCCGTTTTACAGAGGAGAAGAAAGTATGGTTGCCACCAGTATTTGAACCGACAGACAGCGCAGTCTGCAATTTCATGTCCAAATACTTTACCTCTATGCTAACAGCCATCTGCAAAAAACCTTGCCTCCTTGTCGCCTCAATCGCAGATTAGTCATCTAAACAGCGACATAAATATCGAAACAAGCTGAAGTTTCTGTTGAAACGAGCTTCCTGGAATCAAAATTATTCATTTGATACAGTCTATATCATCGACTAAAGGAGAATGTCCAAATGTGTGTTAAATCTTATGGGACTTAACTGCTAAGGTCATCAGTCCCTAAGCTTACACACTACTTAACCTAAATTATCCTAAAGACAAACACACACATCCATGCCCGAGGGAGGACTCGAACCTCCGCCGGGACCAGTCGCATAGTCCATGACTGCAGCGCCTTAAACCGCTCGGCCAATCCCGCGCGGCTCTAAGGGAGAATCATTCAGAATATTTAATGAGAATGATAAGATATTAGTGAGTGAATTTAGAAGGAAACTTTTGCACCAGTCCAGGAAGTAATTCGAAGGCCACATTGCTGCCAAATGTATGCTGCAATGTTGCCAGTTCTCCATTAGACTGGTGACAGGCGGAAGACGCTTGCTAACGCGAGAAGTCTCTTCAGCTTGTAACCAAAGGACAAGCTCTCGCAACACGGAAGTGGTAGGGCAGGCTTTGGCGCTAGCGCCGATTGCTACCAGTTTGACTGGGACGTGAATTAACAAACGTAAAGGCTAATTAGCTACCGATTGCAACTTGAATGTCAGATATAATTTGCGGGGCCCTCCTTTTAAGTAGCTGTCGTAACAATTTTTGTTATTATGTCTTATAAGAACTGCAAATTAAAAAAAAAATTATTCTCCAGAAGTGATTAGGTACTGTAGTATCACTTGAAGTCGTTAACAGAATGAGTAAATAATATTCTTCTTGCTATTCAATATGTGAAAATAATTTTTATTACGTAGGATTTCTTTGGCACTACTGCTGACACATAATAAAACAGATGAAACCAAAACATGACCATGATTACAAAACGCGAACATCAACAAAGTCACTTCATAAACTACCACTAACACGTTATTTCATCTACAGCTATATCTCACAAGCCACATTAAGGTGTGTGATACAGGGCACTATATATACCACCATCATTTCCCCATTTGTTTACCCCAGGCCCGAATATTTCGTAGGAAGAACGATTGCTAATAAACCTCTGTGTGCACAAGAATCTATCTAATTTTATCGCCTTGTTCTTTCCGCCTGATTTTAGTACGAGTAATCCATATATTAGCTGACTATTCATGTGTCGTAAGCTCCCAGTATTATACCGCCGTGTGGGATTCCTCTGTTACAGCGTCTGCAACTAAATGCAACTAAGCATCTCTGTGAAGCTTCCGTGCCTTCTTAATAACCGTGTAACTGACAGTGTTGCTCTTGTTTGGCTTTTAGAATGACGAGTAGCTTTCGAGTATTTGTCAAACGATTGATTTGTTCAAAAATGGTTCAAATGGCTCTGAGCACTATGGGACTTAACTTCTGAGGTCATCAGTCCCCTAGAACTTAGAACTACTTAAACCTAACTAACCTAAGGACAACACACACATCCACGCCCGAGGCAGGAGTCGAACCTGCGACTGTAGCGGTCGCGCGGTTCCAGACTGTAGCGCCTAGAACCGCTCGGCCACACCGGCCTGGCGATTGATTTGTAAGCTGTCAGTTAGCACACTGAACTTGAAAGTAAATGACGAAATTTTGTGCTAAATCAAGACCCTTATCTCCCTGTTAACTAAACATGAAAGACGTTTAATATACCGGGTGATCAAAAATTCAGTATAATTTTGAAAACTGAATAAATCACGGAATAATGTAGATATAGAGGTACAAGTTGACACACATGCTTGGAATGAGAGGGGGTTTTATTAGAACCGAAAAAATACAAAAGTTCGAAAAATGTCCGACAGATGCCGCTTCATCTGATCAGAATAACAATAATTAGCATAACAAAGTAAGACAAAGCAAAGATGATGTTCTTTACAGGAAATGCTCAATATGCCCACCATCATTCCTCAAAAATAGCTGTAGTCGAAAAATAATGTTGGGAACAGCACTGTAAAGCATGTCTGGAGTTATGGTGAGGCACTGGCATCGGATGTTGTCTTTCAGCATCCATAGAGATGTCGGTCGATCACGATACACTTGCGACTTCAGGTATCCCCAAAGCCAATAATCGCACGGACTGAGGTCTGGGGACCCGGGAGGCCAAGCATGACGAAAGTGGCGGCTGAGTACCCGATCATCACCAAACAACGCGCGCAAGAGATTTTTCACGTGTCAAGCAATATGGGGTGGAGAGCCATCCTGCATAAACATCGTACGTTCCAGCAGGTGTTTATCAGCCAGGCTAAGGATGATGCGATTCTTTAACATATTGGCGTACCTCTCACCCGTCAGGGTAGCAGCTACAAAACCAGAATCACGCATTTTCTCGACGAAAAAAGGCCCGATAACGGCAGATGTGGTAAATCCAACCCATACTGTGACTTTCTCGTCGTGCAATGGAGTTTCCACGACAGTTCTAGCGTTTTCGGTAGCCCAAATTCTGCAGCTGTGGGCGTTGACAGACCCTCGGAGCGTGAAACGAGCTTCAACGGTCCACAACTGGTTACTCAACCAATCGTCATCTTCCGCCATCATTTGAAACGCCCACACCGCAAATGCCCTCCGATTCACTAAATCGCCAGGTAACTTCGTGATGCCGATGGATTTTGTACGGATAGCATCGGAGGGTACACCTCAGTGCCAACCAAACAGTTGTGTATGTAAGGCCGGTGCGACGTGCGACTGCACGAGCGCTGACTTCCCCGTGCATAGACGAACCCGCTACAGTCTCCATTTCTTCCTGAACTGTCTCTGCAGCATTACGCGTTGTGCTCGGTCGGCCACTACGGGGTCTATCGTCTAAACAACACGTGCCTTCGAACTTCGAAATCATTCTCGCCACAGCTGCATTTGTCAACGGATCTTTACCCGTTCGAATCCCCTTCCTATGGCGATAGGATCGTAACGGTGAACTAGCACATTCCCCATTCTGATAATACAGCTTCACTAAAAGCGCCTTTTCAGGTAACATCAATATGCTGTGACTGCTGGCGCATCTGATTCCCTCTCTCATTACAGCTCCTTTTATACACGATTGTCATGTGCAGTCACTGACGTTTTGCTGTCCAGTGCCATCTGTCTGAAATTTTGTGAACTTTGTTTTTGTTCTAATAAAACCCCATGTCATTCCAAGGATATATGTCTATTTTTACCTCTTTATCTACATTATTCCATGGTTTATTAAGTTTTCAAATTTATACTGACTTTTTGATCACCCGGTACTTTCCTTTGCAAGTAACCACGCGAGCACGTGTTTAAAATTGCAATGGTGTGATGTAAAATTTTGCGACAGGATTTTGTACCCATCACGTTATCGGATGGGTAACTAAGTAAAATCAAATGATAGATATCGAATTCACAACTCTGATCCTCACTCCCCACCTCCTTTCCTCTGTCCTTTTCCTGGGCACCCTCTCCCCCCCTTCCATCCTCTTTTTTACCCACCTACCCTCTCTCTGCCCCCCTTCTCTCTCCCGAGTCCCTTTGCATTTCCCTCCTCTGCCTTTTCCCATTCCCTCTCGCGTCTGCCCTGCCCCTCTCCCTCCTTTGGTTCCCCCCCCTTTCGTCTTTCCTCTCCTCCCTCGTTGTTTCCCCCCCCCCCCTCCCATCTGTCCAGGTCCCGCCCCATCTGCCCTTGGCTATGGAGTGTCATCTTTGTGCCGACATTTTAGTGCAGTGTTTACTGTTAGTGTTCAGTGTTGTGTGTCTTTTCCGAAGTGTTGCGAACGGACATCATACTGTCGCTGGGTGTGATTTTTATATCTCTTGCGATCAGAAACCAGACTGTCGCCATGTTTTTTAACTGTCTGTCTACTATGTTACCTGTCTGCTTCCTGTGTATTTTCTTAGCTTTGCCAACCCTTTGCTTTATGTTTTAACTTTCCACAATTTTCCGCCGTTTTACACTTTAAGTCACCGTTTTATCGCCTGCTTTTATTGTTTCTTATCTTCTTCTTGTGTTTTAAAAAGTGTGTAGACTGCAGAGCAGCGTAATAAGCTGCTGCCAGACCGCCCCCTTCGGGGGGAATCGAAATTCAATAAAGGAAAAAAAAAAAAAACAATCGAATTCACCAGCAGCGAGATTTATCAGTATGTAATAACAATACACTCATTTTCTGCCCAGGAAACGAACCCGGCACCCACTGTCACCTTTATCAATCCATAAACAGATGTAAACTATTACCCGCTTGCTCACCAGTAGTAAGATGCTCACATATTTGACTAGAAATAATGGCAGCTATTGTTATTGTTGACAATTCATGAAGGGACATTAAAAATGAAAATTATTTTTCGCTGATAGTTCGGTGTGCACACACTATGGCTTACAAGGATATTATAAATATATTTGTACTGGACCAGGATTCCAACCCAGATACGTTCCATTCATAGAGAACCGAATTCGAACTCCATCACCAAAATTTTTCTCCGTCTCAAATATACATCAAATGTGAGCCCTGTGAACTAATGCCCATTGGGTCATTAAATGAAAAAAAAATTGTGTATGTTTACCCAAACAGAATTTCTGTCTTCTGCGACTACCGAATTTATTGTGGTGCAATTTGAACAGGCTCTGACCCTGTTGTTGGCGAAGGGATATGGTGTTTATGCGGATCCAGAACTATGGTGAGACATAATATTCTTCACTCGGCGTTACCAGAGATGCCGTAGATCCGTTAGTGAGTGTTAAAAATGAACGATCTATGTGAAAATCGAACCCACACCACACGATTATCAAACTAGGATCCACAACTATACTGTAACAGTAATTTCGTGTGCAATGGATACATACCGATTGTAGAATTTAAGAATTGAAGGCTCTGCATCAATTCCGGTTCAGGTAGTGCAACATCATACACCAGCAGTGTACTCGTGATCCCAACTGCATTGTTCTTTTCACTTGATTCTGTAATCACTGAAATAAAATCACGTAAACTCCCAACACGAGAGGATTAATTTTGTTCCTCCATTCCTGCTGGGAGATTTGTTTTATTATTGATCAGCTCTTTTCCTTCCTGCCAGCGAAATGTGGCAAAATGTGGCCTGTAATAGATCCACAGCCCGCTATTTTAATGTTGTTGCAGGTGAAGGACTTTTGTTACCTCTTAAAACGTCTTAAGCAACAACGTTCTCTGATTTACCAAAAATGAAATGCTCATTGTCGAGGAAGGAAGAGTTTTAAATCAAAGTCCCCAAAGTCTGTCGGCATTAAGTACTTATCCTAAGAGGCATCACAAGTTCTGTTCGTATAGCTGTAGAAATCATTAGTTGAAGCAGAGTATAGCACCTGTAGGTATGGTACTGCTAGAAATACAGACGTATTATATACTGAAGGCTGAGTTCATCTTGAAAAGGAGCCGTAATATAATACGGTAGCTGCTGGAGATTAAATGTTCTTGATTTCCTCCACAGAGCATTCGAAGGCGTATACACACAATACTACAAATAATGTAAACGATAAAAGCAGCATTGTCCGTCTAAAGTAATAACTCGCTGTTTACATAAAATTATAAAATAATTACAATGGCAGGATTCGTACCTCATTCTAAGAGTTTTCAAACCTAGCGCTTGAGCCACTACGCTAACCCGACACTGGCTGAATGTATTGTTACAGACGTGTATGGCGTGCCTTAGCGAGAGCACCGTGACCTGAATCACTACATGAATCTAAATGTTGCTTTAAATCTCTGCAAACGATTTCATTATTACTATATATGAAGATTAGAGACAAAATAATTGTCGGTTCAAATACTGGTGGCGACCACACTTTTTCCTCCTCTGTAAAATAGAATCTCGAAGGTAGATCAACAATCAGTAAAGACATCGAACGAAAATCTCTCCGCCATTATATCGCTATCTCTATTCTCTAGTCCGTGGATGTATAGACACAACATTTACAGAATTGGACACATGCTAATCCCTTTTTTTCTGCTGCTGTCAATAATATTGACTTAAGTGTGGCACTGAATGATTTTTTAACTTTATCTTGCTAATTCGTAATGATTTGGGGTATTCTGCCTTAAGAAGGCAGACTTTTTTTGTACCATTATCATGATAAGTTGTAATCAATTTTTATTACTATATTGCATACTGCATATGGTATTTTCGGTAGTTTATTAAACACAACACACAAAAATGAGGGAGATATTAATCAGCAGCAATGTAACTCCCATATGATTCACAACAACCTGACCAAGTCATCTGTAAAGCATACACTTGAAATTTAGAAGCAGACATTAACATCCCTGCATTTTGAATAGTGTTTTACCTCCAGATTTCGCATTTACAAGCATCGTTAGTATTGGGACAACCATCATACAACCCCAAAGTACCGTTATCCAATATGGCGGCGATGACGTCATTCAAGATGGCGGAGATGACGATATCCAACGTGGCGGATTTTGGCGGCAAGCTTTAATTTTGGTGGGAAAGTGCCATGCCCCTCCCCCCTCCCCAGAAAAAATGGCAAGAACTTCAAAAACAGGATAATGCAGCACACCCTGGTTATCTCTACTAAGCTAAGAAAATCGCGCGAATATAGCTCACTGGGGCTGCATCCACTAACCTAAGTCACCCGACCGCCACTTCCTCCTATGAACTGGCGCCGCGTTTGAAAAGATAGCGGATTTTGGTGGGAAGTTTGAATTTCGGCAGGTAGAAGGTCAATTGGGCTACCTCCACTAACCAACCCACCTCCCCCAGAAAAATGGCGCGAAGTTCAAATTTCAACAGAATAATGCATCACACCTCTACTAAGCAAAGAAAACCGCAGGAAGATAGATCACTTGGGCTGCCTCCACTAACCTAAGTCACCCGACTGCCACATCTACCTATGAACTGGCACCAAGTTTGAATTTTGGCAGTAAACAAAGGTCAATTTGCATATCTCTACTAAGCTAAGAAAATGGTGCAAAAGAAAGGACACTTGTACTAACCTCAGTCACCCGACTGCCACCTCCTCATAAGGATTCGTGGGAAAAGGACTTGGACATAAGTCTTATTTAATCTTTTTCATATACTACAGCCATCCAGTGTGTTCACCACGAGTTCCAGACTCTAGCTGACTTAGTACACATCACTCTCATCTGTGACCTAATCCAAGATGGGGGCAAACAGTATGTTTGCCAAGAGGTCTGGACTCAAACTGACTTAGTACACAGTACCGGCACCACAGGGCGCTACCGTGACGCCAGGTGATGACGCAAGCACCGTTGTCTGAGATGGAGGCACACAATGTGTTCACCAGGAGGCCTAGTACATATTGACACCGCCAGAGTGCACTACTCTGGACTTGGAATGAATTTTTGGGAATACAATGCCCACCTGGACTTGGAAGGAAGTAGTTAAAGTCTCCACCACGATCCTCAGCCGACCACCACATCCCCTTACTAACCCATGTTGTTGGGCTAACGTGCACTAACGTGTACTAACGTGAACTAAAGTGTACTACCGTGCAGAGCACATGATGTCATCCAAGATGGTGAGGCGAAATGGCTGGAAAACGACTCTGCTTATGATGGACATTAGTTTTTATTTTGAAAGCATTGTCTCCACCAGGAGGCCTAGACACCAACTGACCTAGTACACATCACTGCCACCAGATGGTACTGTCATCCATCCTGGACCTAATCCCAGATTGTGGTCTGCAGGGGGAAAATGGCGCGAAAATGACTGAGGCTGCCCTGGGCTGCTGGGGAAGGAGTGCACTCTATTTATTTTCGAACATCTTATTTAGGGATGGAGTATATTTATCACACTGACACAAAACACTCATCCTGATGTGCTTGTGATCACAATACACAGTCTGTAGACACGCAAACAACTCCCATTTTTCCGAAATAATTTCAGAACAGACCTGCAAAATGCTCCTAAATAATGCAGCACAGTGATGTGCCGACACGTCCAGTACTCGTAAACTGTCCAAATAGCGCATAGCGCAGCCCACAGGCCCGTTCGCAAAATAATGCAATCAATGTACGCAAGCACCCCCCCCCCCTCCTCCCCCCACACCCTCTCCAGTAGAACGTGTAGTGATGCGATCGTCAGTTGTCAAACCACGCACAGACGCCCGCACACATGAGGTGGGGACATCCCTTTCGTACTTGACACCAGAGAAATTCCTATCCAAATACGTAATCACCTAGGTATTTGTAGTGCATTCTTTCTCGAGACCATATCAGAGGTTCCACAATATACCCAGTGAGTTATAGGCGATGACTGATGGAGAAGGAACACAAACAGTAGTAGTAGATGATGTGCCCATTCAGGTCGTAAGAAGAAAAATGTACACTAGCTTCTCAGATCTCTGGTGTTACATTATCTGCTAGAAATGATCTCAATGATTTGGAATCAGATCTCTCCATTCGAGCACATACCTGCGTTGAATCCTATTGGCAATTCCTTTAATGAGTACAACCACTACTCAATCATATTTCTTGCACTCTCATATCTTGCAACGAGTCACCTTTCTCGAACCTGGCTGCTACAGTAAAATTACAACCTGGTTTTAGCCAGTCCCTACACATGCTGCAGCTGCGCCCATTTCTACAGCTTCGCGCATGTCTTCATTCCATTTTAAGTCAGAACTGATCAGAAGTCAGAGAAGACCATACCCACCACCTTCTGCAACCCGTGTAGAAACAGAACGACCTGAGTTAGTACAACAGGAGCATGTTTTGACCATTCGATGGAAATGCGTGAAATGCGATGCGTCTCCAAACTACACGCAAGCACTACAAGTTAGCGTCCATTCAAGTCAATCAGCCCAACATGCTATCCTCTTTATTCTCTCACCCCAAACAGAGAAAAATTAAGAACTATAAAATTTCAACCGATTTAGAAGTCACCTAGGCACCGATGCTGACGCAATTACGCTAAGTTGCGGCGGGGCTCCAACACCGGGAAAGAGATTTCGCAATGCTTCCCAAGAATCCCGCAGCGTGCAGGCATCCAAGCCTTCCTAACTGTTTACCAAGTCCCTCACCGAATTTACACCTCAAACTGCTACTGCTACTGCCGCCTATTAAATATACAGGCACCGCAGAGGACACTTTAAACTTTGATCACCTGTACTATAGGCGAATGATTCTATCCCACAGACTATATTAAGTCGCAAGAGAGGCTTCCTCTGGTCCTGCTTCAAACAGTCTTTCCTAACACGCTTTTCTAAAGTGCCAAACATTTCCTTTTTCTGCCTCGACTTCGAGGTCAGTGTCAGGTTCTAAACTAACATTAAGAAGTTCTGATCCACGGCCTTTCGCAGGAAACTAGACCTTGCATGGTGCAAGTCATATTGTTACGGCGGATAGCATAACACGCCGCACATGGGTTGATTTTAAATAAAAGACAATTACAAGATAAGCAAAGTGGAAGAGTTTTGCTCCGTTGGCGTAGGTCTCCAAACTACAGTCCGAAGGTGATTCAAGAGCTCTACATTTAAACATGTCTCTCACACTGACGGAATAGCTGATGACTGCGTTACATTTCGACTGATTCCTCATATTGCACTCATGTACGCGATCAGTGTTACGATGCTATCCACCCCAGAAGTTGCTGTCCATCCACCAAAACTTTTTCCCCAACTCAAAGGAGCGATGTCAGTCAATCATTATGTGGTAGCCAGCGCACGGATAGGGTGGAAAAGACAACATCGATGTACTCTAACAATAAGCATCACAGTTGATAGCGCGAACAACTTTACAGTAACTTCAACACGGGCCGGTAATGTGATAGCATGTTTCCCCAATTTCAGTATCACAGCTGAGCCACCCCCTTCTCCACTGTGCGAGTATCAGTGCGAACATGGATAGATGACTGTGCAGTACATCCATTCAGTGTTAATTCTCGAACAAAAAACAATGGCTCTGAGCACTATGGGACTCAACTGCTGTGGTCATAAGTCCCCTAGAACTTAGAACTACTTAAACCTAACCAACCTAAGGACATCACACACATCCATGCCCGAGGCAGGATTCGAACCTGCGACCGTAGCGGTCTTGCGGTTCCAGACTGTAGCGCCTTTAACCGCTCGGCCACTCCGGCCGGCAATTCTCGAACACATAAATCATCAAAGTATACCAAACAGCGCTCTACATATTTCTGTCACCTCGAGCATAGTTTTTAATTTACGATCTATCTCTCTGCGTATGGGAGTCACAGAGCATTCTCGCTGTCTTAGGGTAAAATTAGAGAGTGAAAGACCCTCCTCACATTGTCACTGACCAACCCACCATGCAACACCGTTAGCCAATTAATCTGCAACCGATCAGAAGAAGACAGCTGCACTCCACCTCTCGTGAATGAATTGAGTTTCTGAGTCCTCACCCATCTCGAGATGCATCCATGTCGAGGAGCTTAGTACTCTTATCGATGTATAGTAACTGATTTCAATGTGTCGGAAGTAAAAGCAGACATTTAAGAAGAACAAGAAACGAATAATTTTAATAGGCGATGGAGCTCCTGACGGATGGAGTTCGACGCATTTTGACGTAAATCAACGAAGCTATCTGCTCTAAAGTACTGTTCTAGAGTCTAGGATCGGTACCTGGAAGGTATTGGTAAGAGAGATCATAAACACACGCATTCCTAAGGCTACAACGTTCTGCACTTAAAACGGGCCTATAATGTTAGATCACCTGCTTTTCCGACCTATCAGGCGTATGGAATGTAGCATTGTTAATATTCTTTTGTGAGAAATGTATTTCAAGCGCATGACATACATTCTCTTTCCCGCTTTCTCTACGAAAATCTATGTTATCGAACGGTAAAAAACTTGCTCTGCGTGATACGAGCGCACTATAGCTTTCCGGAGATGTATAGGGTCCACTGTTCGCATCCGAGCACCGTTCATAAATTATACGATGACTGCATCAGACCTATATAAAATGATCGTTATTAGCGGAGGATACATCCTACAGGGAAACAAAGAAACGCATAGCAGCAGCATCCGACATGTGAAAATTACAAGTCATTCCATCACTAACTCTGTAAACAGCACATCTGTCGGGCAAATGTGTACACGGGGATTGCACGCCTCACAAGCTTCTATCGCTAACTTAGATATGACGCTGAAGTCTCAATTTTACACCCAAAATGCGATAGGGGGGATCGCATAAATCAAAGTCCGTTTAGAGGAATGTGTCAGGTTTCATCACACATGAGATGGAAGTCCTCTGATGACCGACAGGTTTACCGTTAACGATCGCAGGTAGACAGTGCTTTAAACCACATACAGAACACGTGGCTGTATAGGAGTAGAACGCAGTCTGTGTCACGTGACTGATGCATCCAGACAGAACACTGGAAAAAAATTGACCTGCAGCAACTACTCCTACTCCAGAATGAATCAGTCAACCATTAAATCGTACCTCGTTACAGCTCTATCTCAATCGATCGCCCCGTCCACTCTCTGTTATCCTTTAACGCAGATGCAAGTAAGTTTAGAGGTGAATGGTGCTCTGTCCTCCTGAAAAGCATCAAATTCAGTAGTCAACTGGCATGTATCATTGGTACCTCAAAAGACATACCGCATAATACTGCCTCAACGGAAAAAAATTGACTACTTCCCTGATTCCCTTCGTTTCGACGTCGACGTTTTCCCAGATTCCTCCTATTGCCGCATACTTGTTGCCATGTATAAATTGTTTGGTGCAACCGGAAGATACGCAAGTACTTCCCCAATTTCACACCATTTCGGAGTATATTCGGCCAATTTATACCTATTCCCTCGTCATTTTTCGCAATTCTATTGATTTTAGGTCAGATCTATCCATGCGATCACGGCATAACATCTCGTTCCGTTTTCTAAAATTGCCTGTAAATGTAGCACAGCTACCAACACCTAGCCCAAATGCATTGATCGGGAGACATAATACAACACTATACTCGACTGTATCCAGCCACTTCCACATTCAGAGAGCGTTTGCCCTGTTTTCTGTATGCATGTGTATATAAAAGCCTAACGGACGGCTTCCAGGACCCTCAGTACACCCGAGTTAATGCTCGGATGTGGATCCGCCGAGTGTTATATCCGGATCGGTGTTGAGATGCGGATCCACAATATGCAGCGCATGGGATAGGGTTTTAAGGTGGATCCACCGCGCGCTATTTCCGGGTTGGGTTGTTTGGGGGAAGAGACCAAACAGCGAGGTCATCGGTCTCATCGGATTAGGGAAGGATGGGGAAGGAAATCGGCCGTGCCCTTTCAAAGGAACCATCCCAGCATTTGCCTGGAGCGATTTAGGGAAATCACGGAAAACCTAAATCAGGATGGCCGGACGCGGGATTGAACCGTCGTCCTCCCGAATGAGAGTCCAGTGTGCTACCACTGCACTATTTCCGGAGCAGTGTTAAGATGCGGATCCACAATACAGCGCGAATGGGATAGGGTTTGAAGGTGAATCCGTCACGCGCAATGAACGAAGCGGTGTTGGGATGCAGATCCACAACATATCACATCCGAGTTAGCGTTCAAATGTGGATCTGCCGCGCACTATATATGCGGACCTATGTTCGGAGACGGATCCACCACACGCCACATCTGCGATAGGGTTCGCGGGTGGACCAACCACGCATCATGTCCGGACACGTATTCTATGTTCGAAGTTTGGTCCACCAGTGGAGGGGGTTGGACGCAACAACACAATCAGGACGTTGCCAACTGTGAGTTGCAGTGGTCTGCTGGGTTTTCTTTATCTTTCATTTTGGATTGCATTCAACCCACAGGTTCGAATGGGTCTGTGATGAAATTTTGCACTACAAAATAAATATTTCTTTTTTATCTCAAAGAAGTGATGCACTTTGTCTTCTTACTTGGAAGTGAAGATAACTTATTTTCTTTTTATTTCTTTATTTTATGACCTCAGAGTGAGTTGTGATTTTGTATTCTAAACGAGCAGTTTGTTCTCCATGAACGGACATGGACCTCTATCTGTATTAAAGAAGAACTTTCCCAAGATTTTAGTTACTGGTCACCTGTGGCTTCTTTTAGAATTTGGATACTTTATTTTGAAGATTTACATTTGAAGAGGTACAGTGTTTTTTCTTTCCATGGAATGGATGGATGCTTTGCCTTTGCAGAAGAAGCTACAATCGTTCAATTCATTTAACAAGATCCTAGAGAGAAGCCGTCAGTGACAAGAGTCTACCACAAACGATATTATAGCTTTGAAGCTCGCCGCTGAAGGCATTATTTGGTGAGAGCAAGGAGGGCTATAAGGGGAGATGGGAGGCCCTAAAAAAAAAAAAAAAAAAAAAAAAAAGTCGTTGTTTGATAATTGCGGGTATAGGTTCGATTCTCACTCATGGCGTCCATTTTTAACATTCACGGAAAGATGGTAACGCAAAGTCCAGAATGTTAGGTCGGACTGTGGTTCAGAATACGCATCAAACACAATATCCCTTCACTACCAACAGCGTCAGAGCCTGTTTAAATGGCGCTATGGCAAAGGTGGCAGCCGCCTAAGGCACAAACTCTGTCGCCAGTAAACTAGCACTAAACAGTTAGTTTCATTTAATTTAGGAATGGTTATTTCGTTCACAGTGTTTGTATTTAATTTGAACTTGCGACGATGCAATTTTTGGTCCTCCACTGGAATTCGAATTCGGATCTCTAGGAATGGAACGTATCTTGGTTGCAATTCTGGTCCAGCACAAACATATTCTTAATTTAATTTTACGACCTAACATGTGCACACTGACCTAACACCGAAAAATAATTTGCATGTTTAATGTCTGTTCATGAATAGTCAACAATAACGATAGGTGCCGTCATTTCTAGCGAAACATGCGAGCATCTCATTACTGGTGAGCAAGCAGTTGATACTTAACGTCTATTTATGGATGGCAAACAGTGATATTATGCGCCAGGTTCGATTCCCGGGCAAGTAAAACAAATTGTACCCTCATCTCGCATTGATACAGCTCGCTGCTGGTAAATAAAATCGATTTCTAACATCTGATTTTACTTAGTTAACAATCCGATGACGTGCTGAGTAGAAAATCCCGTCACAATATTTTAAATCATGGAATTCCAATTTTCAGCACACCCATACTTGGTTACTTGTGAAGGAGAGTATATTAAACGTCTTTCGTGGTTAGTTAACAGGGCGATAATGGTTTTGATGTAATAGAAATAATTTCGTCATTTCGTTTCAAGTTCATATGTGTTAACTAATACTGGTGAAAACCTGTATATTTCACGTCTCTTTACGGCTAGTCATCATTAATGATCGTTGCCTTGATCAAGTCCCGGGCACGTGCGAAAGTGTATTTTAGTTAGTAGTGGCTATATCTACTGGGTTCCTGTCCAGGTCCAGAACAAAAAATTTCGTCATGTCATTTATAGTCCAAACATGTGGGCAAATAATTCTTCATAAATAATTAGTACAGTGACGTTACTGATTACACTCCATTAATATTGCGATTTCTATAGAGCGTTTACTGTTGTTTATCGCGTATTCTTTAACTAGTTCCTTTAACGACCAGTTTATGCAAAAACCAATCGTCACTGAGACATTAAGCAGGTGCGGGAAAACCTTATACAGAGGAAAAATACTTCGAACTGTCATAGACCTTTATTAGTCCAGACATTGTCTCAGAATATCTTGTTCATGCAAACATTTATTTTGTTTAAGGATTGCTACGTAGTTCATGTGCCATAGTTAGTTGTTTCAAATTGTAATGAGATGGTAACGCTTTTGAAAATCATTGTAACCTGTACGAGCGTTAGGAACTAACTCATCTCTAATTACGTGTTTTTTTTAGTTTTGACAGTATCATGGTGTGATGTTACATCGCACTGATTGCCTTAAAGAACAGTGTCGTCTAGTGGTCTCTCGTGGTATCCATTTTGTATAGTCGAACGTCTGTACCGCAAAGCGATTAGAGGACCCGCTAGACAGCTACGTTATGTTGGTTGCATGCAAATTGGGCAGATATCAATTCAAGTCGTTCGGATACTTTTGCGCATGATAGTACATGCCACCTTGCCGAGGAAAAACAAACTCCTTGTAGAGGCGAACATTCCCCAGAGTCTAAAGCTCCCTCCTCCTGCACGGACCTTTCCGACGACTGTAGCATGTTGTTTGCTTTCCGACATGGCACGCCGTACACGCCAACGGCCCTCTGCCCGATGGAGCATAAAATGTGATTCATTTGAAAAGGCTACCTGTCGCCACTAATTGGACGTGCAGTTGAGGTATTGGCATGCAAATTTCAGCCTTGGTCGCTGAAGAACAGCTTTCAGCATGGGTACGTGAAACAGCTGCCTGGTGCGGAGGCTCACACGCAGCAAAGTTTGCTGGACGGTTATTGAGGAACAGTGTTGGTAGCCCCTTGGTTCATACGGGCGTTCAGTTGCTCAACAGTTGCACGTCTGTTCGCCCATACAGATATCCGCAACCGACGTTCACCCCTGTCATGTACAGCCCGTGGTGAACCACAGTTGCCTCGGAACATGTTTGCCATGCACGATATACTGTAGCCACGGCGGCACACAAAGCATTTACAAACTTAGCCGTTTCAGAAATGCTTGCACGCTTGGCCCGAAAGCCAATTACGATGCCTTTTTGGATCAGGTGAATCGTTCTGCTTCCTCATTACGACAGCGACTGCATTGTTTTCCGCGTTCCCCCCGACACGCTTTATATAACCTCCAATGCTAGTGCTGCCACCTTCCGTTCGTGATTGGTTATTGCATGTTGACGTCGATCATAGGCGGTGGTCTCATTAATGCCTATGAACTATGTATACGGAAAGTATAACGTGTTATTGACACCTGCTTTATGAGACTGTATTGGAATGCCAAACATCTGCATATCCAAGCATGTGGTACACCTCTTATCAGTTTTATATTTGTTGCATGCCGCCTTCAAGTTGCTGCAGTTTTAATATCTCCGTGATCCTCAATGCTCCTCTCTCTTATGACAATCGTCCTTTTAATTACATGATTAGCTTTATTACATTATACAGCATGTTACCATCTGCTTCTTTCTTCTATAAAATTATATTTCAATTAGTCGATTCTCATTCATTATGAGCTGTATCGAAATCTCCTAACTTGACGTGGGAGTCAAAGGATATGAAAAGGAGTCAGTAGTTGAGAAATTTGTTAATATCAAATATAAATTTAGATGTTAGGAAACCTTTTCTGAATATACGAGGAATTCTAAGGCTTAACTACATGTAGTAGGTACAGTTAGATGTAGGATGTAGCAGCTAGGTAAAGATGAAGAGATCTTCACAGTATAGGTAGCACGGAGAACTGAATCAAACCAGTCTTCGCATTAAGGACTTCAACAGTAAACAGCCCTAACCTTTTGTCTTGGGTGGAAACATTTTATGATACGTATGCTTCGTTCTCACTTAGAGGTTCTTCATTTTAATTTTAGATATGCTCTTTGCGTTGACTAGATGTTCAACTATTTTCAGTTATAGCATCGTCAATATATAGTTTTTGGAAGTTACTCGGTTAATTACGATACTGTAATAACTTCTATCATTTGGAGTACGTTAAACTCCGGTCGGCTACCTCGATGTTTTCACCGTCACTTGCTCTAAGACTTTCCGTGCTCTTCGTAATCCACCCCTCCCCCCCTACCCCCCTGTTAAAACTCCAGAGAAGGATATCTAATTGCCTCTACCACACCAAGTGTTATCTGCAGCTTCGCCTATGTCCCTTGTTAAACAATTAATTACATTTATCAACATCCAAGTAACCCCTCCTCCCTTCTCGTTTGCGGCATCGAAACCGCCTCCATCAGCTCTTTCGTTGCTACTGTTATCTTCATTGTTCTCTCACTGAATACTTTTGTTTGTTCGTGGTCTTGTACTATACTCGTGTTTCCACATTTCTCACCATTTGCTTCGTTCTCACATTTTATTTCTATAGTCTACACATTTCCAGCCAAAATTCATTCATAATTGGTTTTCTGTTTTTGCGTCGCTTTGTAGACAAAGTTTTTCTTCTTCTTGGGTGGTGCAACTAACAACGACGTTCCAATTTCTGTTTCTTATTCTTTAGTCTCTTCTTTTCTTGCAGTACTCTATCATCGGTTCACGATGTTTTGTCTTCCTGTCGTCTGAGCACTTCAGACTAGGTTATTCACTCTCCCACTTTGGAATCCTTCCACATTTAATATTTTTTCCATAAATACTTCTCTGTCTGTTGTGTCTTAAGCTTTTATATTACATTTTATAAAACCTTCTGTAGTTTGTGGCGCCTCTGGCGCAGTGCGTCCTATCTTTGACTGACACCTTTGGACTATCTTTGTTCTATGCTCTATTGACGCGCACTTTTGTCCAGCCATGTTAGTTCTCGCTTGCTTCAATGTCTAATAAATGCATTTACGATATCTAAAATGTGTTTTTACCGACCTGCGACACCTGATAACCATTACTTCATGGATCCACCTTGTTGTTGACTTCTTTTCCCACAAATATTTGAAGATCTTTTTGGTTAATCTACAATTTCACATTCGATATAAATGTCTAAGAAATATCAGTTTACTTTTTATTGTTATGTCTAATATGTTTACTATGTTCCGATAATTTTCATCGTTGCTATGTAATTTTCAACCTTACAAAGTTTCTCGTGAGCCGAATATTTCCCTAATGATTCGCCTTTCCAGCATTTATAATTTATCTAAATTATAGTTTAATGCCGTACATTCGCTTGCATATATAAGTTCTGGCTTTACTACTCTATTGAAATGCCATAGTTTTGCATTTTGGACATGCATTTTCTGTCGTAAAATTCTTTAAATCAATATATGTCTTTCCCATTTTATGTATCCTTTCCTCTACACCAGTTTCTTTCAAAGCATTTTCTAGGATTATCTCTCCAAGATAGCTAAATTTTTTAATCTTTTCAATTTGCCCAATATCTGATTGAAGAAATTTAGCTATTCTTCTAAAAGATTAATTCGCGTTACAGCAGACATCGCAATTTCAGAAAGTTTTGAAAAGTCGTCTACTAATGCGAGACAGTTCTTCCTAATATTATTGTTTTCTCTTCCCAACCTTTTTGGTGAAATCTTACAGTCATTCAGATTTTCATTCCAAATTCTAACAGTTTTTTTTTTCGAGAATACAGTTAAAAAGAACTGGGGACAGACCATATCCTTGCGTACACCTTTGTTTATTTCAAAGGGCTGAGATATTTCTCCTACAAATTTTCTTTACATACTGTGTCTTTTAAGCGTTTCAAGAATTAGATATGCTAATTAAGACCATCCACCAAATTCTTGGATTATCGTATCTGCAGTTTGTCTGACAAAGGAATCAAAGCCCTTTCTGAAATTGAGAAGCATTACTCCAATATCTTTTGAACTCGGTAATTTGTGGCAAATGACTGCCTTCAGAATAAATTCTTCTTCAGGACTTGATCTGCCTTTCATAAAACTACGTTGATATTAAAAAAAAAAGATTTTTATTTTTTGTTGTTCACATAACATAAAATACTTAGATTAATGAAGATCTGATTAAGTCACTATTCCAATTTTTATTCCGTAAACGGATTTACTGAATATGAAATACATTCTTCTTTTGACAGCTGTCGTTGATCACAAAAACAATTTCGAGAAGTGTTGAACACGTTAGTAAAAGTGGAGAAACCACCTGGGATATTACATGAAGATTTCTTACGGGAATCGGTAGATTGACTGCCGCGAGTAATGAGTATAGTGGGCAAGGGCACTACAAATGTAGTGTGTGCACAGTAAGTTGGAAAAGTAGGTCTTACGGGGAGAGCGAGCCAGAGGTAAGTCCCTGCAGTCGCACTATCGACTGTGTCCTCGCTGGCTCAGACGGATAGAGCGTCTGCCATGCAAGTAGGAGATCCAGTGTTCGAGTCACGGTCGGGGCATACATTTTCAACTGTCCCCGTTCATATTAATCAACGCCTGTAAGCAGCTACAGGTCTGGATTTCATTGCAATTTCACCTAGAATACTTGTCCTCCTTCTAACCTTCGTTACGTATAATTGTTTAAATTCTTGATAACAGATAGCAAATTTAGTCGGAGAATAATCGGTCTCTGCACTAGCCATGATTACTTTGAAAATGAATAAACCTCCGTGAATTTAGGCCTGGTACACACTTAAAGAATACCATTACCTTGCTAAATAATAAAGTTTCTTGTGAGTACAATACTAGAGATCAAACTTCAGCCCGACGATTAATTTATCCTGAAATACGAGTTTTTCCAACAGATAACGTCAACGTAGAGATGTGCAACATCAATTTCAACATTGCAGATTTGCAATAAACACTAGTGTTGGAACGAAATAGTTACTCACAATGTATTTAGTTACGGCACTCTCATTCACCACGCATGTGGAGTACAGGAAATAAAATTAATGGAATCATTATTAATGAAATTCGTAGTTAAGAAGGGACGTCAACAGAGATCAATATCGTCAACAGCAATAACATCACTAACTGCAACAAGCTACCTAGAGTAATCTTGCTTGATAAAGCAATCGGTGGACATTATCAATGTATACACGTAAACGCCTCTGAGATGCAGTCAATAGTAGTTACAACAGTACATACACGTAAACATCTCTGAGTTCCACTCATTGGAAGTGTACAAGATGTAACATTAGATATTGTATCAGAGTCGGATAACGATTATTATGAAGGTAGTGTCGCAAAAAAAGTCATCACTTCGTTCTAGAATCGAGTGTATTATGTTAACACAATATGAAGAACAGATGGAGCTGAAATGCCTCTTGAACAGACAGAACTACTAACTACACAAAACATCCAATTTTCTCGAAGTAATAAAATATTTTTTCTACCAGGTGGTAACTCTAACCACATTGGATAAGGCCGTGATTGCAATGATCTTCCAAAAATGGCGTTTCGAACCTTGTCGAGACGTAGTGAACTACCACAGTACAAGACGATTTGTTTGTCAGCTACCATATTATTGCAACGAAATTTGTCAGACAACTTTGTATATCGACCAATGATAACTTGTGTAGCTACCAGCCACGTTACCCATTCACATACAATGATGCAGCACCAGTTATAACTGTACGTTAGCAGTACAATCCCAAACGTCTGCTACGATATTGAATAATTACATTACGTTAGTCTGTCTCATTATTTTCCTTGGGACCTCGCTAATAGATTTTCGACCACTATTTCCACCTTCATTTCCACTCCTGATGCCACACATATTTGCAAATCCTTAGGCTGGACTCAAATCTTACAAAATACATACACGTTTCATCTCATAATAACACTTATTTCTTCCACCTTTGCCATACACACAAGTAAATTACAGTTACGGACGTTTGAGCGAATGCAAATATTTTCTGATCGCTGCACTCCAATGCAGTGCCACCGAAATTATTATCTTTGACAGCTCATAATTTAATGCACTCTTCTGCACCTCTCACAACTGCGGACTCAACTCAAGCGTAAGCTTTTGGTGACCGTTGGGATTTTCATACTTTAATATTAACGATTTTTTACTCTCGTGGCCTGGCTGGAAACAGAAGGCGTGAATATAGAGCTAGTGCTAGAGGCAGACCACAATAACAAACAGGGCTCAACCGACGCAGGGAGAGTATACAGGGCCGGCCGAAGTGGCCGCGCGGTTCTGGCGCTGCAGACTGGAACCGCGAGACCGCTACGGTCGCAGGTTCGAATCCTGCCTCGGGCATGGATGTGTGTGATGTCCTTAAGTTAGTTAGGTTTAACTAGTTCTAAGTTCTAGGGGACTAATGACCTAAGCAGTTGAGTCCCATAGTGCTCAGAGCCATTTGAACCATCTTTTGAGTATACAGGGTGTATCAATAGGTATGTTACAAGGCGTCATGATTGTTAGATGGGTACCGTTTGAACATATTCTCCTAATAAACATACCTTAGAAGACAGTTGGCGTCATAGCGCCTCTGAAACGTGGAAGAGGGCGTAGGCAGTGTGGACCACACAAGCTATGCGAGGCGCAACGAGATAGTGTAAATTGCATTCAAAAACTGGTTCAAATGGCTCTGAGCACTATGGGACTCAACTGCTGAGGTCATTAGTCCCCTAGAACTTAGAACTAGTTAAACCTAACTAACCTAAGGACATCACAAACATCCATGCCCGAGGCAGGATTCGAACCTGCGAGCGTAGCGGTCTTGCGGTTCCAGACTGCAGCGCCTTTAACCGCACGGCCACTTCGGCCGGCTAAATTGCATTCCAATAGCTACTTGAATGACACGTTTGGCAACGTATGGATCGTACGTGGAGGTCTAACAGCCTATCCTCCCCGTTACGAGGACGTGACAGCGCTGGAGTTTCATTCCTGGGGGTACAAAAAGCCCTAGGCTATGAGACACCCGTAGATTGATCACGAGCTATCGTGGGATGGATACAAGTACGAGATCAAGTCATCCGTAATATTCCGGGAATTTTTCCTGGTTTTCAGCAAAAGATATCAGATTGTACACAAAATGTTGATGGCGGTCATAAATCACTTCGCGTAAATTAATTACACTGGTCTTTACTGACAATATTGTTCAGTGTCACCTTCACACCTTACCTATCTTTCGTTGTAAAAAGTTCCTTCATCCTCCTCCACACTTCAGAGGCGCTACCATGCGATCGAAGTCCTTCTGAATATTCGGTTAATGGCACAATATGTGTACGTTTTACCCATCCACCAACCACCACGACATGTAACATATCTTTTCATATATCCTGTATACAGAGAGAGAGTTGTCATATGAAAAGTCGCAGCATATGATTGACTTTCAGCTGTGATGCAATATTTCACTAGCGGGAATATTTCGCATCGAATGCGTGGAGTGCTTTCCAATGCGGAATATTGCTTTCAAGATTCGTCGAAACTATTGCAATGCATTTGACTTATTTAGGATTTGTTATGTGCACTGTACGTGTTTGCGCTTTGGTCAGGCATCACCTCGTATACATTTTATGCCTGTGGGCGTAAGTATGAGCTGTTATCTGACAATGAAAGCTCTCTCTTCGAAGTTAAATGGTAAAGTATTCGTCACGAAAACAGCACAATTTTGACGTCAACATAGTAACATGTGTACTTGTTGTTCTTAAAGTTTCCCATGAAAGGTATTCAGGCAGAACCTGAGAATGATTCTGCAAAAACGTCGTATGATTACTGTTTGTTATGCTTTTACACACTCGTTAACCGCCAGAGACAGACAATTTCGTACGATTTTATCTTATCTGGCAAAATGCGTATTCAGTTTTGAATTTTTTGAACTTGACAAAGGTAACAAATCTTACAACATATTTGTGGTATATGTTCTTGTTAGTATAGTGATGTATCTCCTTATAGAAGGTATATCCCCCTGGTACACTACAAAATATCACACAATGTAATTGTGAACTGCCCTTGAAAACAGGTAGTCAGCGTAATTAAAGTATGACATTGTATCATTAAACTATTTCCAAATTTAAGATCAAGAGATATCGCCACTATATTTGTGTGTCGACAGCTGTTATTATTGCAGTGCAATGATACACATTTTTTTCTGTTCCTCCTCAACAGATCGATCATTGAATATAACTAACAAGGGGAGGCCGCCAATTGTGAAATTCAGATTCGATTCATACTGAGCATAATAAAAGCTCATGGCCAGAGGTGTAATGTGGCAAAGTACCAAGATGCACTTCTCAGCCGTTGTCGAGAAAATCGACAGTTAAAAGAAACCGTTGCGGTGAAATACTCTCTACGATTAATAAGTTTCTACAGCGTCGTGGCGCAGCGGTAAGCGCTCGGGTTCGTAACCCGAAGGTCACCGGATCGGATCTCGCGCCATGCTTCCCGGAAATCAGTTGCAACAATTATGCATATAGTAAGTTGTTGAAAGTCGTTTGTCGTGGAAAAATAATACTTGAAATAAAACACAATATCACAAATAATATTCAAGTGGATACAATTCATTGAAAAGTTCCGTATATACTCGCACATAATTAATAATTAGTGACCAGAAGTAGCTGGAGTATCGCACGAACCAGAATGATAGTTATCAATAGAAACATGGAAAGCAGAAAACAGCACGACATCGAGCACATCTGATAAACGATGCGTTTTTACAAGAACAATTGTTTTTTTAATTTTCTGTTGGGAAACACACCTGATTGACATTCTGAAAAATTGTTCTATCGTTCGTCATGTCTGATGCATACCAAATTTTTTACCTGCCGGTAAAAATACACGTCACACGGTTGGACGAGAGGAGTGCACTTTGGAGGAATGACTTTTATAGTGCACGTTGGTAACTTCTTATCGTCCTGGAACATCTCATCGTATAACGCCGGGTTCGTTTGCCCACCCCAAGAGTCGATCAGAAGGAGAAATTCTTTCTTTTTTACGTATGGTTGCAAAGCATTACGCAAGGAGTCCATGAACAAACCCGTTGTTAGTTTAACGGATTTGGAGGATGTAATAACAACGTTGGTATACTTCTTGGCGTACTCGTCGACTGTCTTCTGTACTCTGGGGCCAAACGTTCCTGAGGACTCTTGGAGGCATACGAAAACAAGAGGCAAGACTCGTCCAGACATCGTGATTGAATATTGTGCCGTATACGAATGCGTCACCTTGTTCATGTCGTGTCGGGTTACCAGGACAGCCTTTGACCCTTTCTCGGCGAGAGCCCTGTTTAACGCGGACTGGTACTGGCACCCTGACAAACAAAATATAAAAATATCGTTTATATAAGAAATATACGAAATTTGTGTTGTCTATCATATATCAGATTATCATATTCTATCATCATGTCATATGACATTTGTGAACAGCTCTTTACGCACCTGTTTGATCAGTATTAATTATGAAATCTTTGTCGAAGTTAGTTATCAACGTTCGCGTCTGGATCCGAAATGTGTCCGCTGCGGCCAAAATTTCGTCTTGGGCAGCCGTCTCTTTCCGGGAAACAAATTTTGTGATTTTCCGTTGCCGAATCCCATGCTCCTTTTTAAATTCGGTGACCCATGTTTTTGAAGCTTTGAAGTTGAAATCTGGGAACTGACTTGCAGCGCCCAAGGCCCACTGCTGCAGGTTTCTGGTAGTAACTTGCTGGAAGTTTTGTCGAGCGTCTACGAAGCGACCACACACCCATGAATCGATGGTACAATATTTGTCAAATTTGCTACCGCCACGTTTGATTTGCTCTTTCCACCTGGATAAATGGCCCATATTTGTCAAACGAGAGCACCTATTTTTTTTGTAGAGCTTTGAGACTCCAGCCTGGATGTTCTTTGGCCAGAATGACAGCTCTAATTTTGTAAACCAGAGAAATATAGTCGTACCCTTTTTTTTTCTTCTCGTCCAGCTCGTATTCGTCTGATGATACGTTGGCAATGGGACTCGTCTCAACGTCTTTGTAAGCATTATTATCGTCGATTTCATTAATGTCTATCAGTTCCTCATCATGAACGAGGGTTTTTTCGGCGAGCATTTGCAGCGTATTCTGGAACATTTCTTCCCCAAGTACCATGGCGTCTTCGTTGATTCATGATGGCGGTTCTGCTGCGATGCGATTACTGTTACGAAGGAGGCTTTCAAAATACACCAACGCATCTTTCAATTGTTGTTTCGCCACTTCACTGTGTGCAGAATCTTCTTCGATCACATCACTTTCATGCGAAGGGCCCGGATCGCTCTCCAATTGTACCGCCTCCATTTTTCCATTTGTTTAACAGGGTGTACCTGTAGTGGACTGACCCGACAGCCAATCCACTATGACTTGTAGCCGAATAGCACGCGTTTAAACTCACGCAGGCTGGCGTGAGGTCTGAAACAGGATACATAATGAATGCTATAAAGAAAAGTACGTAGCTGCTGGAATACTTAACTTTAATCCATAATTGGTGTACATCGCTCTTGTTGATACAGTATTATCATCTCAATATAACTTGGTGATGGCGCCTTGCTAGGTCGTAGCAAATAACTTAGCTGAAACCTATGCTAACTATTGTCTCGGCAAATGAGAGCGTATTTGTCAGTGAACCATGGCTATGAACGTCGGCTGTACAACTGGGGCGAGTGCTAGTACGTCTCTCTAGACCTGCCGTGTGGTGGCGCTCGGTCTGCGATCACTGACAGTGGCGACACGCGGGTCCGACGTATACTACCGGACCGCGGCCGATTTAAAAGCTACCACCTAGCAAGTGTGGTGTCTGGCGGTGACACCACATTCCTCCCCTGCAAATCGGCGGACGGTTGTGTTATAAGGCTTCCGCCCGCCGTGGGGAGGACCCCATGTTGACGTATGCGACGAGGTGGGGAGCCTAACAACAGGCGAGGCTGTGCCACCCACACCCGGCCATTCGGTCCGAGGGGAGCTAGGAAACGCCTGAAAACCTAGTCGAGGGTGCACGCCAACATGTGGTGTATGCGCCCGTAAAGTGACAGGAGGGGCCGAAGATTCGACCTCCATCACGTCGGGACAGCCGACGGGCGAAGACGACATCTGGTACGGAGCGGGCAAGAGGTCCATGTCGGAGGACAGCTGGTCACGGGAAGCGATCGGCGGCGCGTGACCCAGGGAGGCGCTTGGCGGCTGCAGCGACGCGTCCACTGCGGGCGGCGCCGGCGGGAGAACAGGCGGCGGCGGCGCGTCGCCATGGGGCAAAATGGAAGGCAGCGTCGGTAACACCTGGGGATGAGGCGAGCCAGTAGATGGGTCCCCAGGGCGTTGACCAGACGGCACCGTCGCTGAAAGCAGACGGGGAGCGGCAGAACCCGTGCGACGACAGAGGCGCAGCTGATTGAGATGCCGACGCACCTCACCAGAGGCCCCCAAAACCAGATACATAGCGCGGCCGAGGCAGCGAAGAATGCGTCCTGCGAGCCAACGCTGTGAACCTCGATAGTTGCGGTAGTATACAACGTCGCCTGGAGCAAAGGCAGGCGTCTGCCGCGGCACAGGAACCTGATGCGGCGGATGCAGCAAAGACATCAAGGTTCGAGGAGGACGACCGTGGAGCAACTCAGCCGGCGAGCGACCATCTCGGGGCTGAGAGCGATACGAAGACAAAAAGAGCAACAACGCGTCCTCCCGAGAATGCGAGTCTTTCAACTTCAACATCTGTGACTTGAAAGTCCGGACCAATCGTTCAGCGGCACCGTTTGACTGAGGCGAAAACGGCGCAGATGTCAGATGTTGAATACCATTGGTCTTACAGAATGACTGAAATTCTGCGGACATGAATTGTGGGCCATTGTCGGAAACAATAGTCTGTGGAAGACTTTCAATGCAAAAGATAGCGGATAACGCTTGGATGGTAGCAGATGACGTCGTAGAAGACATCCGGACAACAAAAGGAAAATTACTGAAAGAATCGACCACAACCAACCATCGAGCATTCCAGAATGGACCAGCAAAATCGATGTGTAAGCGTTGCCAAGGGGAAGTGGCTTTCGGCCACGCAAAGAATTTCCGCGGTGGTGCGGATTGTAGTTCGGCACACGCCATGCAAGAAGAGCACATATTCGTAATAGCAGCATCGATTCCGAACCAAGTACAGCGCTGACGAGCAAGTTGTTTCGTTCGCACTATACCCCAATGTCCTTGGTGGAGAGCCGTAAAACAGAGGACTGTAACGAACGTGGGACCACGACCCGGGACTGATCATTATCAGAACGCAACAACAAAACACCACGTCGTACAAAAAGTCTGGATGAAAAAGCGAAGTCAAAGGTTTGTAGTCTGTAATGATGGTAAAGTGACGACCATACAAGAAATCATGAAACTTTGTAACACCAAATACGAGAGCCAAGGCTTCTTTCTCTATCCGTGAATAATTTCTTTGCGCAGACGAGAGCAATTTGGACGCAAAGGCAATAGGGCGATCGTGCGATCCATCTTTGTGCGCAAGCACAGCACCGATCCCGAAATACGATGCATCGACCGTCAACAAAAGGGGTTTCTGGGGATCGAATGGCGTAAGGCAAGTATTTGAAAGCAACGCCGATTTCAACTGGCGAAAGGCGCCTTCGCATTCCGTCGTCCAGATGAACGGAACACCTTTACAGCGTAAGCGATGAAGTAGAGCTGAAATGGAAGAAGCGCGCGGCACAAATTTTTTATAATAATTAATTTTTCCCAGCACACTCTGTAGCTGCTTCAAATTCTGCGGCGAAGGCAAGTCTTGTATGGCACGGAGGTGCTCTGGACTAGGATGTATGCCTTGGGCATTGATTACATGTCCCAGATATGGTAAATCACGAGCAAAAAACACACATTTGTCCTTCCGCAAGCGAAGACCATTTTGGCGCAAGAGCTGAAATAATGTTCGGAGATTGGCTAAATGTTCTTCTGCCGTATTTCCGGAGATCACAATATCGTCCAGCTAGTTTGCTGCAGTAGGGACTGAGGCACAAACAGTTTGTAAATATTGCTGAAACAATGCAGGGGCGGATGCACACCCGAATGGCAGTCTTTTGAATCGATACAAACCAAGATGCATGTTAACCACCAAAACGCGCTGAGATTCGTCGTCCACAGGTATTTGCAAGTACGCATCTGCCAGGTCCAACTTCGAAAAATATTTACCCGGGCACAGTTTGTCAAAAAGATCTTCCGGGCGGGGTAAAGGATAAGTTGCAATCACTAGTTGTGGATTCATCGTAGCCTTGAAGTCCACACAAAGTCTCAATTTTCCGGAAGGTTTTGGCAAAATTACTAAGGGTGATGCCCAGAGAGAAGCCTGCACACGTTCAATCACACCTTGTGATTCTAAATCGGGTAATGTTCTTGCGACCTCATCACGCAATGCGTGGGGAACATTGCGCGCTCTGAAAAATTTCGGTTGCACGTTTACTCTCAGTTCCAAATGTGCTTTATAGTTCTTAGCGCAACCAAGGCCCGGTGCAAAAATGTCTGCAAATTCTTCACATAGACGAGAAACACTGGCTGAAGGCACAGTCTGGTTCACTGATAGGACCTGATTGACTATAGACAAGTTAAACAACTGAAATAAATCTAAACCAAACAAGTTCACTGCAGAAGAATAACGAAGTACGTAAAATGACACAAGTTTTGTTTGTCCCTTGTATGTGGCAAGAAGGCTGCACTGTCCTAACACAGGGATATTCTGACCTGAATATGTAGTTAGCTTAACATTTGCGGCACACAACGGAGGTGTGCCCAGTTGTTTGTACGTGTCGTTATTGATCAATGAAATTGCAGCTCTGGTATCGAGCTGGAATGTCCAAATCTACAAAAAGTTTATTGTCCTGCTGACGACAAGAGCGACTGTCTCGTGCAACGTGAGCAGACACTGGTACAGAATCACTTGCTAATTGACGTGATTTCCGGCGACGTCGACGCACACTTTTTGTGGGACGAACACAGTCACTGTTAGAGAGATTGGCACTGGGCGGAGTGAAATTAACTACATGAATGTACATGGGCGAAGGGTCACGAGCCGGAGTAGTCTTGGTTCGATTCCGGCGCAAAGCAAAGGGCCTGGAATGGTTGTTAGTGTCCGATCTGAGCTTTTTCTGGCAAACACTTTGAACATGTCCTTTTTTATTACAGAAAAAGCAAACAGCTTGGCATGACGGGCAGTTCTCACGGGAATGTCTGGTTGCACACCGCGGGCATGATTTTAGCACTGCATTTGCCTGCTTACGCGGCACACGTGGCTGCGCGGACGGGCGCGAGGGTTGTTTACAGTTCCGTGCAGCTCGCCCGGCGGGCCGGTTAATGTGACACACGGCTGGCGAAGGTTCAAACGATTCCTGAGCAAAGTCAAGTGTGTCTTGCCTATCCAATATGTCTATCACTTGTTGAAGGGAGGGAATGACTAGTTTCAAAATTTGCTCCCATATACGAACAGCAGAAACGTTCTGTGCAATTGCATCACGTACCATAGTATCTGAATAAGGGAGTCCACATTCACACTCAAAAGCACAATCCCTAGTAAGGCCTTGCAAAGTTGCAACCCACTCCCGATTAGTTTGACCGGCCATACGTTTTGTATGAAAGAATGTATACCTTTTTGCAACTACATTGACTGATTCCTTGAAATATGCATCTAATGCAGACAAAATTTCTTCTTAGGACAGAGTTGCTACGTCGCGGCGGGGAAAAAATTTCACTATCACACGGTACGTATGGACGCCGACACATGATAATAAGTGAGGCTGCCGCTCATTACCTTGAATTCTGTAGGCGGCGAGATGGAATCCAAATTGGCGTGACCACTCCGTCCAGCTTTCCATCGCCGCATCGAATTGACGAAAAGGTGGTGCACCTGCGTGTTGTGGCTGTGGTAGCGGTGGAGCGGCGGCTGCCGCATCGGTTTGCATTGCACGTTGAACTTGGACGAGCTGTCCAAGGGCATCCAATAACGCCTGCATCTGCTGATTCTGCAAGCGATAAAATTCGGACAGTACATCTGGAGATTGTGGCGAAGCCATGACACAAGTAAATTAAGGCAAGATCAATTAGTACAAACGCGATTTAGCTCGTCGCCAATTGTAGTGGACTGACCCGACAGCCAATCCACTATGACTTGTAGCCGAATAGCACGCGTTTAAACTCGCGCAGGCTGGCGTGAGGTCTGAAACAGGATACGTAATGAATGCTATAAAGAAAAGTACGTAGCTGCTGGAATACTTAACTTTAATCCATAATTGGTGTACATCGCTCTTGTTGATACAGTATTATCATCTCAATATAACTTGGTGATGGTGCCTTGCTAGGTCGTAGCAAATAACTTAGCTGAAGGCTATAATAACTATTGTCTCGGCAAATGAGAGCGTATTTGTCAGTGAACCATGGCTGTGAACGTCGGCTGTACAACTGGGGCGAGTGCTAGTACGTCTCTCTAGACCTGCCGTGTGGTGGCGCTCGGTCTGCGATCACCGACAGTGGCGACACGCGGGTCCGACGTATACTACCGGACCGCGGCCGATTTAAAAGCTACCACCTAGCAAGTGTGGTGTCTGGCGGTGACACCACGGTACCAAAGCTCTCACGTACGCAATGATTTTCGACGATGTTACAAGTTGCGCTAGGGACCGCATCTACTTTCTTTCGAAGTTTGCAGGCAACTACGCTGTTATGCGGCGCCTCGTTTCGGCCCATTCAACATCTGTCCTTCAAGTGTAACGAGCGAGTAACGGAGTTTATATTTCATACCTGCCACAGCAAATTTGTGTTCGTGGGGTCTCTATTCTAATTCGAACGTTTGACTTACACTATACGTATTCGTTTCGGAATATCGTTTCTACGTCTTCCGTTAACTATACGTGGTAAACATTATGAAGACAATTAATAACATTTGTGAAATACAAATTTGTTTGCAGAAAACATAATGATGACCAAAGTCGCCAGTTTTTCCATGACAAACGACTTTCAACAACTAATTATATGCATAATTCTTGCACCTGATTGCCGGGAATTATATATATATATATATATATATATATATATATATATATTTGAATTACAAAAAACAAATAATAAAAAAAAGTTGCATGGCGCGAGATTACGACCCCGAGCGCTTACCGCTGCGCCACGACGCTGTAGAAAATTATTAATCGTAGAGAGTATTTCACTGTAACGGTTTCTTTTAACTGTCGATTTTCTCGACAACGGCTGAGAAGTGCATCTTGGTGCTTTGCCACATTACACCTCTGGCCATGAGCTTTTATTATGCGCAGTATGATCGAATCTGATTTTCACAATTGGCGGCCTTCCTTTGTAAGTTACGTTTAGGACTGTTTGTGGACCTGACTTTCACTGCCTTGTAACCATAGAACATGTCGACTGTCATACTCATCATCTTCTGGTGATTTCAGTGGCTGTGTCTTCAATCTTGAACTGGGCATTCTGCCTTGTGTATTGTGTATTCACGTTGTCAGCATGCTGTAGCGGGCGATATCAAACACAGACCGTTGGCCCATTGTCGCTTTGTGGTTGTTTTATCAGGTGACGTTTCGACAGTACTAATGGCCGGCATACTTACTGGATGATCCTCTATTTCTCGTGGTTGGACTGACGTAGAGCTCGCGGATGTCTTATCTGCCCTCGACGGCGTTGTCCGAGACGTTTCCTTGGTCATTCCCACTTCACACTTGCTACCTGTGGATATCAGTCTCTGTAAGACGGAAGTCTTACACTAGCCTTTCCTGGGGCCTTTCATTGCCTTGTCGTAGTTGTTACCGTGTTTGTAGATCTCTGTCACTTCCCACTGTGAACGGTTGTGGGAATTCCTTTCCACAGAGAGAACTTGACTTTCGGTGAATTTTATATGTTTTTTCGCATTGCGTAACGCGTGCTCAGCCACGATCGATATCTCTTCTCTCCCACCCTACAATTTTCGTTTATGTTCACTGATCGTTATATTAACGGGTCGTCTCGTCATTTCGGTATATATATATATTTGGCTAGCGTACGGATTCTGCAAACCACTGACGTTATAAATGGGCCTCGTTTGCCTTAGCCGATCTGAGGCACTAAATCATTTTCTTAATAGGTCTGTGTACTATCTTTAATCTCCATATTCGGAGTATCCCAAGATTCTATCCGTTACATCGCTAATGTATGGCAGGAAGGACGAACAGTGAATTTCCTCTTTAAATATCATATTTCGTGTGGTATTGTGCTTTGTAGCACATTTGATGTCCTTCGTGGAATATTCGTTACAAATGTAGTATCTTGCTTCCGACGTGCCGCAGCTCGTATATCCTTCTGGCTTAGATGATGATACTCATTTAGGTAACAAGTGGAGAGCCACTCCAGTAATGAGCACGGAAAAATCTTAGGATAATGCCGCCCGACTGCATATTACCGCCGCCCGCGCCGTCAACATCACACCATCACGAGCAGTGGACAATAATTCATCGCGAATACCAGCCACTCGTTCTGGCGAAACGCCAAATAATCAGTCGACACCGAAGAACGCGGAATAATAACCTACACGAAAGATCTGAAAATTGGCCTCAAAAGGCTCAATCAATACACAATAGACCTTAGAGAACCTACAATGCTTTCTTAAATCAAGCTAAGCTTGCATTATAAGGCTTTCAGAGGTAACCGTTACGAATAAGGACACGTAGAAGAAAAGGAACAAAGTTTCAACGTTATAGTTAATCCTTTGTATTTGACCATATCATCAGAGACCAAACACACGTAAACTAGTGATACTTCGAAAAATTAGAGATCGCAAAACACGGGTTTAACTGCCTCAGCACGAGGCCAGTATCATTGTTGTGGCCCAAAGTACTTGTCGCCTATAGAGCTAAAAGTACATCAATATAGTTGGCGTATAGATTTTGCAGTCGTGTTCTTGATTCTTGAAGGATGGGAAAAGAAGTACAAACACATATCTGTCATCTATATCGCTCTTTCGAAAGCTGCCATACTTAATTATCACGTTTGATATGAGGATAACAGAATATTTCAAAAATTGAGAGAAGATATTGTCTCATGTTCAGGAACTGCACGCCACCGTCTTTTTACCTGTTGCCGACTAACTTCTAACGACTTAGATTTAACAAACCGATATGAATTTAAATGTGTTTCCGTGCATGACGACATAATTTTGATTTAGCCATACAATCATCAAAGGGACGTAGGTGATGTTGTTCTATTGTAAATGAATTCAAATAACCGGCAGCTGTTTCCAAGTAGGAGACCAGATGTGTACCGCTGTGGACTCGTAAGTGTCTAGCCAAAAAATTTTATAGACAAATCCTTTTAATACTCCAGATCGCAATTGTGTGACATTCGGTGATTACTAGTTTTGGTTGAATATTCAGTCATATTCAGATCTGAAATGACAACAAAAAATTGCACTTAAAGGGGAAGAACCTTAAAGAATTACCTAAAATTACAAAAAGTATAAACGAGTCCAGTACAGACGAGTTTTCAGAAAGTCAGCAGTGTCTGATCCTGAGATTGGGTGCAGACACATTGCCATCAGCATAGCAGTAGCTCATATACAAGACTGACCACAGTGAAATAATGGGATGCACCATTACGAAGAAACGTTATGTAAGCAAAACCTAAAAAATAAACAGTGAAATCATTAAGAAACCCGACACAAAAGGCAAGCAGCCCAGCTTAATTACTTGAGGAAAAAAACCTTTTTTTACAGAAGCCTGTTAGTACAAGGTATTCTGTATACGGTCTCAGTAACTTGCCAACAACATGTACTATGTGGTCATTTCAGAGCAATAAGCAGATTAACAGGCAATGTGTGCTCATGCTCGCAGGAAAGCGAACTGCCGATAGGTGCCACTCGTGTAGACATAATTAAACGAAAGAGTACTATAAATAGAGAAACACAATAACTGAGGAAAATGTGAACGAAATAATAAAATAATGAACTTTATATCTTAAAAGCACAAATTATTTTTCCAAATATACATGCAAATGTGAAAGCAAATGTATAGAAATAATTTAATCATGTCCAGTATGTATATTTATACAACAAAGCAAGAAAGACGGGGCACTGGTTACATACACTATTGGCCATTATAATTGCTACACCACGAAGATGACGTGCTACGGACGCGAAATTTAACCGACAGGAAGAAGATGTTGTGATATGCAAATTATTAGCTTTTCAGAGCATTCTCACAAGGTTGGCGCCAGTGGCGACACCTACAACGTGCTGACATGATGAAAGTTTCCAACCGATTTCTAATATACAAACAGCAGTTGACCGGTGTTGCCTAGTGAAACGTTGTTGTGATGCCTCGTGTAAGGAGGAGAAATGCGTACCATCACGTTTCCGACTTTGATAAAGGTCGGATTGTATCCCGTCGCGATTGCGGTTTATCCTATCGTGACATTGCTGCTCGCGTTGGTCGAGATCCAATGATTGTTAGCAGAATATGGAATCGGAGGGTCCAGGAGGGTAATACGGACCGCCGTGCTGGATCCCAACGGCCTCGTATATCTAGCAGTCGAGATGACAGGCATCTTATCCGCATGGCTGTAACGGATCGTGCAGTCACGTCTCGATCCCTGAGTCAACAGATGCGGACGTTTGCAAGACAACAACCATCTGCACGAACAGTTCGACGACGTTTGCAGCAGTATGGACTATCAGCTCGGAGACCATGGCTGCGGTTACCCTTGACGCTGCATCACAGACGGGAGCGCCTGCGATGTCGTACTCAACGACGAACCTGGTTGCACGAATGGCAAAACGTCAGTTTTTCGGATGAATCCAGGTTCTGTTTACAGCATCATGTTGGTCAAAATGGTTCAAATGGCTCTGAGCACTATGGGACTTAACTTCTGAGGTCATCAGTCCCCTAGAACTTAGAACTACTTAAACCCTACTAACCTAAGGACATCACACACATCCATGCCCGAGGCAGGATTCGAACCTGCGACCGCAGCGTCGTGCGGTTCCAGACTGTAGCGCCTAGAAACGCTCGGCCACCCCGGCCGGCCATGTTGGTCACTTCCGTGTTTGGCGACATCGCGATGAACGCACATTGGAAGCGTTTATTTGTCATCGCCATACTGGCGTATCACCCGGCGTGATAGTATGGGATGCCATTGGTTACACGTCTTGGTCACCTCTTGTTCGCATTGACGGCACTTTGAACATTGGACGTTACATTTCAGATGTGTTACGACCCGTGGCTCTACCCTTCATTCGATCCCTCCGAAACCCTACAGTTCAGCAAGATAATGCACGACTGCATGTTACAGGTCCTGTACGGGCATTTCTGAATACAGAAAAAGGTTGGGCTGCTGCCCTGGCCGGCACATTCTCCAGATCTCTCACCAATTGAAAACGTGTGGTCAATGGTGGCCGAGCACTTGTTCGTCACAATATACCAGTCTCTACTCTTGATGAACTGTGGTATCGTGTTGAAGCTGCATGGGCAGCTGTACCTGTGCACGCCATCCAAGCTCTGTTTGACTCAATGCCCGGGCGTATCAAGGTCGTTATTATGGCCAGAGGTGGTTGTTCTCGGTACTGGTTTTTCAGGATATAGGCACCCAAATTGCGTGAAAATATAAGCACATGTCAGTTCTAGTATAATATATTTGTCCAATGAATAGGCTGTTATCATTTGCATTTCTTCTTGGTGTAGCAATTTTAATGGTCAGTAGCGTAGTTATTATTTACAAGAAAAGAACAAGTGTTGATGTGAAAGAATAGTGCCTCGTAACTCGAGTCACTGTGCATCATTGGAAGTAAAGCAGGTTTCTACGCTGAGTGACAATTAGGCATTACGAAATGAATGGCAAAAATTTTTACAAAAAAGAGGGAAAGAAAATCATGTAATGATTACATAATTGAATTAGACATATACAACATGTCGTTGACCAGTTGCTGGTGTATTGAGACTGTATACGGAATGATATATACTAATGTGTTTCAGTAAGAAAAGTTTGTTCCTCAGGTACCTACCATGGACCGATAGCTGTATGTGTCACGTTTTCATTGCTTCGTCGTTTTATTTCTCAGGTGTTGCTGACATAATGTTTCATAGTAGTGGTACATGCCATTATTTTATTGTGGTCCTTCTTATATATGAGCTACTGATATGTTGATGACACTGATAATAGATATGTATTAGAATTGTTTGTATTTTTAGTGACTGAAATTAATTCTTTATATATCTTCAACATTAAGTGCAATATCCTGTTCCCATTTCAGATCTAAAGATGGATGAAAATTAATCCGAAACGAATACTCACTGAATGTTATACAACAGCGATCTGGACTGTTAAAGGATTTTGTCATAAATTTTTTGGATTGATTAAACTTGTTTCCTCCCTGACTGTGTCAGGAAATAAGATGTTCAATAAATGGCCTGTCAACCTCTCCCTTCTTTTAGTGTACTTATACTATAAATTCCTTTGCATCAGAATTCGGTTCTCCAACTCCACATTAGTTATTCGATCCACTGATCCAATCTTCAGCATTCCTCTGCAGCACCACATTTCAAAAGCTTATATTCTCGTCTTATTTGAACTGTTTATCGTCCATATTTCACCTCCATACGAGGATACACTCAGGATAAATACTTTCAGAAAAGACTTTTTCACATTTAAACGTAACATATGTATTCCATGTCAAGAAATTTTTCTTTTTCAGAAACTCTTTCCTTGCTATTGACAGTCAACATCTTATAACTACTTAGGCCATCGCCAGTTGCTCCACTGCTCCTAGTAACAAATCTCATTTACTACATTTAGTAGTGAATTATTTCCTAAACTATTTCCCTCAGCATTACTTGATTAATTCGACAACATTTCAATACTCTTCCTTGCTTAACTTTTGCTGACGTTCATCTTATAACCGTTTCCCCCACACTATCTATTCCACTCAACTGGTCTTCCAAGTTTGAATTACTTCTCCTTGACTTTTAATTGCCTTTCCAAAACTCTCCTTGGTTTTTTGTCACAAATTGCTCACTGTGCGGGTAGGATAACACTTCCACTCTGTTCTCAACAACTGCTTCCCTTTCATGAATACTCTTATAAGTGCAATGCGGTAGCTGTAGAAACTGTAGTTAATTATTCGCTTCTCGCATATTATCCACGCTACCTTAAGTACTTCAAGGAGTGTATTCAGTTCAAAGTAGGTACATAGCTTACTAAACATAAATGGGATAACCAGTATTTACACAGTGCGATTTTGTAAAAACACAGAGGACCTAAATACGGATGGCCAACTGCCCTAGTTAATGATGCGAGTCCTGTATTCCTGTATTCTACTTTTGCGCCACCACGCTCTGTGTGCTGCACTGATAATGTTGGTCTGCAGGAGTCATAAGTGACAATACACAGTGCATTATGAAATAGTGTATTGTTCCCTATGATGCCTTGCAGGTAATAAAAAACGACGTTCCAGTCCGCCTTCTGTGGACCGTTACTCCGCGTCAACGTCCACTAGCCATAAGGTAACGGTTGTGGGCAAGTGTGTAACTCATTAAATATGAATTTTATTTTATTTTATTACTTATATGAGATGCACATAATAGAGCAGGTTCCTCGCTAGTAAGGTCCTATACGGTGCTAATTGGAGTCTTATGCAGTGTTCACCACTGACGGTCAGGCATTGCAAATATTCGACTTTTATAGTTACAAACGAAACAATATCACACTTCTTAAGGCATTTCATTTTTATCTCAGAGTACTATTATGTTGTCGTAATAAAATACGTATAGTATATGTTTATAAACTTGGAATAAGCTTACTCATTTTTCTCAGTCCATAGATTCTGGCATCTTCCTAGGCCAATGTAGTAAGAAAATCATTTCACAGAAAATACCTTATAACATCAGTTATTATTTTTTCGCTATAACTGGCAGGAATTTTCGTTTAGAATGAATTCCATTATGTTCTACACAAGAAACAGAGATCTCTTACGTTTGTTTTAAATTTTTACTACGATTAGAAATTATCACTAACTGAGATCGCGGTATGCAGGTGAGACAACCTTATCCATCTAGTGGCCTGACGACCACTACTGTGCCATAATAGCAGGCCATCAAGTTGAGCACTTCCTGCCACTGTTGGTTAGTTACCGACCATAAAGATTTATTCTACCAATCTGATATCCATCTTATTCAAGCACATTATAGCACCATTTGGATTTAACTGTACAGGAAGTGGAAGGTGGTAAACGTGACTTTGTTCCTTACTACATAATCTTTAATAACTGGCAGCTGCTTCCGAAACGGAGAACAGATTTGTCTTAGATTTGTTCTACTGTGGTTGGTAAACTGCAAAAATCATAAGGCCCTTACACAGTGCATTAGGAAAGTCTAACTGATTTTAACGTCTTGCAGTCCATAAACAACTCCAGTCTCTTTTCTGTGTATCATTCCGATACACCATAGTTTTCCAGCCGCTGGAAAATCTTTGGGGGTAACAAAATTTCATTTTTATTGCTGTTGTTGCAGTCTTCAGCCCAAAGACTGTGTTGATGCAGCTCTCCTTGCTAGTATAGCTTGCGCAAACCTAGTCATCTCTGCATAATTATTGCAACCTGTAATCACCATGAACTGAAAACAGTAGTCAAGCTTTGGTATCCGTCTACAATTTTTATGCGCCTTCTCACCACTACCTCTCGCACACTTTCCGCAATTATGAAAATGACAGTAACTGCAATAAGTTGAATCTTCAGCAAGTACCCCGTCAACTGATCCTTTTCCTTACACTAGTTGTACCATAAATCAGTTTCACTTAAACTCGATTCGATGGCCTTCCACAATTATGCGATTCAACTATCTAATTTTCAGCCCTCTTCTGCCGCACCACATTTCAGAAACTTACATTCTCCTTGTACGTAAAGTGTTTGTCGTCCACGTTTCTCTTCCATAGGAGGATACACTCCAGATAAATACATTCATAAAAGGTTACTTCTCATTTAAACATAACCTATATATTCGATGTCAAGAAATTACCCTTTTTCAGAAACACTTTTTGGCTATTGGCGGTCTACATTTCATATCTGCATAGGCCATAGTTAGAAGCTTTATTGCCCTTAGTAAAAAAAATATTGTTTCCTACTTTTAGTAGTAACTTATTTCCTAATCTAATTCCTTCAGAATTGCTTGATTTGATTCGACTGCAAGCTAATACCCTTCCTTGTTTAAATTTTGTTGATGTTCACCTTCTGACCTCTTCTCACGACACTGTCTAGTATGTTTAATTGTTCTTTCAAGTTTCATTTTCGATTTTAATTGTCTTTTCGAATTTCTCCTCAGTTTCCTTCACAGCTCTCTCACTGTACTGACAGAATGATACCTCCAATCCCTTATGAACTACTGCTTTCCTTTCATGAATACTCTTATACCTCAGGTTGGTTGCTGTAGAAACTGTTGATAATCATGCTCTTCTCTTATATTATCCATGCTACCTTCAGAATTTACTGTGGCGTAATCAGCATAAATATAAATACCAGCATCTGCATTGTAACATTTAGTAAAATCACGGAGGACCTAAACCTGGGTGGTCAGACGGTATTTTCAACTGCCGTAGTTCCTGATGTGAGCCCAGTGTTCTTCTTGTGCACCACCATGCTCGGTGTGTTACACTAATAACGGTGGTTCGCAGGAGCCATAAGTGGGAATACACACTGCGTTAAGAGAATGTCATTCTCATTTATGACTTCTTGCAGGCCATTAAAAACGACGAAGCAGTCTCTCTTCCGTGGCCCATCGTGCCACACGATCGTCCAGTAGCAGCAAGACAATGGCTGTGGATAAGTGTGTTGTTGTGGTCTTCAGTCCTGAGACTGGTTTGATGCAGCTCTCCATGCTACTCTATCCTGTGCAAGCTTCTTCGTCTCCCAGTATCTACTGCAGCCTACATCCTTCTGAATCTGCTTAGTGTATTCATCTCTTGGTCTCCCTCTACGATTTTTACCCTCCACGCTGCCCTCCAGTACTAAATTGGTGATTCCTCGATGTCTCAGAACATATCCTACCAACCGATCCCTTCTTCTAGTCACGTTGTGCCACAAACCCCTCTCCTCCCCAATTCTATTCAATACCTCCTCATTAGTTATGTGATCTACCTATCTAATCTTTAGCATTCTTCTGTAGCACCACATTTCGAAACCTTCTATTCTCTTCTTGCATAAACTATTTATCGTCCACGTTTCACTTCCATACATGGCTACACTCCATACAAATACTTTCAGAAACGACTTCCTGACATTTAAATCTATACTCGATGTTGACAAATTTTTCTTCTTCAGAAACGCTTTCCTTGCCCTTACCAGTCTACTTTTTGTATCCTCTAAGTGTGTAGTTTATTAAATATGAATTTTGTTTTATTTGTATCGTATGCATATAACAGAGGAAGCTTCCGCTTATTGCAGTGCTATGGAGTGTTTTTGGATCCTTGCCGTTGGTCTCCAGTGACGGTCGTGGACTGCAAATCCCCTACGTTTACCATCATAGGTTATGGTACTTTACTTTTCTCTCGGAACACTTTTATGTTTTCTCGATAACATGTGTATCGCATGCTAGTGTGAACATGAAGAAAGTTCGTACCCTCTTCTCAGTTCATACATTTTAGTACTTCTGAACTTTTCGACGATCAATGGAGTAATTGATTATTCTTCTTGAATATAGCCTGTAACATCAGTTTTTATTTATTTTTTCCCATAATGACTGGCAGGAAACTTGTTTTAGAATGAACTCCGTCTTATTCTACACTAAAAATGGGATGATTTGTATTTTTTTTTCAGGTGAAACTACCATTGCAAATCTAATTTCATGACGATCACTACGGTACTATAGTAACCCAGTCTTTGCCAGACAGAGGAAAATGAATGGATCAAACGATAAGGCGGATGACTATCTGCCATTGTTCCTCTTTACTGACGATAAGCATTTATTTCTCCAATCTCAGAACAAACTTATTCCAGCACACCACAGCATCAGTCCAGTTTAATTATATAGGAAGCAGAGGGCGGTGTACGTGAGGTCGGGTCTTACTACATGATTTTTAATCAGTGATAACTTTCCGAGAATCAGAACAGAATTGTGACATAGATTTGTTACACAGTGGATGGTGATCTGCAACTATCGTAGGTGCCTTGACACATAGACTCTTCAATGTACGATATCGACGTTCGAAAGTATTGGGGGACTGTAAATGTTATAGTTATGATTGTTGTTGTGATCTCCAGTTCGATGACTGCGTCGATGGAGCCATCCATGTGAGTCTGTCCTGTACAACCCTATTGATCTCTGCATAATTACAGCAACCTACAACCAGCTAAACCTGCAAACCGAGAACATGCTACGTTATCCCTTTATAATTTTACCCCCTCCAACCCACCACTTCCATCAATTCCGAAACTGACGATCGCTTGGTGCGTCAGTAAGAGTCGTGTCATGACATGATTTAATTCGACTACATTCCAAGGTGCTTATTTAACTATTATGTAAGTAAATATTTTAATCTCTTCTCACATCACTAACCATTCCGTTTAACTGTTCTTCCAAGACTGAATGTTTTCACCTTGCATTATATTTGCCTTTCCGAAATTCTACTAGGTTTCTTTCATAGCTTGGTCACTGTAGAGATAGGATAACAGTCCTCTTTTCTTAACTCCTGCTTTCCATTCCTGAATACTCTTGTAAATTTTGTACCTACAGTCTACTTGCAGAAGAAACAGTAGTTAATCATTCACTTGCAGTATATGATCCATTCTACGTTCAGAATCAGTGTATTCAGTTCAGTGGAAGTACATAATTTAATTAACATAAATACGAATATAAATAGCAGCAGTGATATATAGCGACTTAGAGAAACAACAGAGGAACTAAACATGGATGGATGAACTGCTATACTTCCTGATGCGAGACCAGTGCTCTACTTGTGAACCACCAGGCTCAGTGTGACACATTCATAATGGTGGTCTGCAGGAGTCATAAGTGAGCATACACATTGTTTTAAGAATATGTAGGTGCCCACTTATGACGCCCTGCAGGCCATAACGAACGCCGTTGCAGTCTCTCTTCTGCAGACTATTGTGCCACTCCATCGTCCACTAGTTGTTAGAAAATCGTTGTGGGTAAGTGTGTGATTTATTAAATATGAATTTTACTTCGATCTTCTACTTGCATAATACAAATATAATAGAGCAGGTGCCTACTTGTTGTAGTGCTATGCATTGTCTTCGACGGCTTGTAAGTCTAGTGCAGTGCTCTTCATTGATGCTCAGGAAATGTAAAACGATCTTTATTGTTATAGACGGGTCAGTTTCGCACGTCTTATGATATTCTATTTTTATCTCGGAGTACCTCTATGTTTTGTCGATGAAAAATGTACTCAAAGCAAGCAGAAACTTGGAGAAGGTTCAAACTCTTGCCTCAATTCACATATTTTAGTACTTACGGCATTTTCCACAGTCAATGGGTAAATATTAATTTTCTTGAAAATGTACTGAAACATTAGTATTTCTTTATTTTATTTTATTTTTACTGACCAGCACGAATTTTCTTTTACGATGGACACCACCGTATTTTACACTAGAAATGATCCATGCTGCATTCGGAATTTCAAGCATTGTACTCAGTTCACTGTAAGTGCATAATTTAATCAACATAAATATAAATACCAGCGTAATTAAACTTTCCCTGACACACACGAATTTTAACTTTATCTACGATAATGATATAAACTGAAGAAAATAATCAATATCTTTGCCACAGCCGATACTTCAGCCACGGTTTTATGGTTACTAAGCGCATATGCTAGCTCTCACAACACTATATCAGTACAGGTAATATACGGTCGTTCAATGCCCTCCATGGCACAAACTTCAATTCACGCCATCAGATTATTTCCCCGTCTTGAATAGTCAATATTGCCATAGTGGGAGTGCTACTCCAATACCAGAAAGCCTAGCCGAAACAGGCGATTTAAGGAGGGGAAAATAGGCTGAACTAATGTTTGCGTCAGGGAGAGTATTGGAGTACCGTAGTCAGTAAGGGTGTGATTCACGTTCTGGTGTAAGGACTAGCGCATTTGTCTAGTAAGCAGGAGACACAGGTTCAAGACGTGGAAATGCCACAAATTTTGATTTATTTCTTCAGCGTCTATCATTATTGTTGTTAATTACCACCATTGGAATTGCGAAACTTAGGGCAACCTCAGAGGACCTAAACATGGATGGAAGGATGGTGTTCTGAATTGCTGTATGTGCTGGTGCTCGTCCAGTGTTCTGCTTGTGTGCAAACACACTCAGTGTTACAGACGAATAATGATGGGTTACACGGGTCGTAAGTGCACATACAGATTTCCGTAAGAAAATGTAAATTTTCACTCATGACGCCTTGCACTCCATAAATAACTACGTTCTACACACTCCTGTGGCCCTTTGTGCCACACGATCGTCCGTTTATTGTAATGCAGTGTCCGTGGCTATGTGTGTAATTTATTAAATATTAATTTACTTTATTATACTAATCTTTAGTGCAGTGATATTCAATGTTTGTGGAATTATATATAGTTTTCTCCACTGACCGTGTGTTACTGCTAAGAACTGAATTATAATGTTGTTGACGAATCATGTTCGCACCTCTTACGGTATTTTATTTTTATCTTGGAATAGTTATACATTTACGCGATATCTGTAAATGGCATGCCTCTATAAAATTGCACAACATTCATCCATTTTCCCATTTTTGTCAGTGCATGTACTGCATTACTTCTGGCATTTTCAATAAAGTTATTCCTCTTGAAAAGATCTCGTAACGTGACTTGTTCTTTTTCTTAATGGCTGCCAAGAATGTTCATATAGAATGTACTCCATCGTATTCTACCCTACAAATAGAGATGTCATATATTTCCTTCGAAATTTTTACTACCATTTGAAATTATCACTAATTGACGATGTAGTATGTGAGGCAACCTATACTCAGCTACTTCCATGATAACCACTGCAATGCTCTAGTAGCCCATTTCGAGTAGCCATTGTCAAATGAGGTAGGCGAAAAATTTGGGCATTTTCGACCAAAGCTGGTTCATTACTGACCGTAAAATTTGTTCCTCCCACATGAATTCCAAATTGTTTCAGCAAATTATGGCATCACATCGATTTTAGTATATAGGTAACGGAAGGTGGTAAACGTAACGTCGTTCTTTATTAAATGAGTTTTAGTTAGTGGTAGCAGTGTCCGAGAAAGAGAACAGAAATGTGACATGGCTTTGTTTCATTGTGAACGATGGTCTGCAGAAATCATAGTATCCTAGACAAAGTGCATTACGAAAGTTTAAATGCTTTTAACGACTTACAGTCCACGAACATGTCCAATACCTATTCTGTACGAAATTCTGGCACACCCTCGTGTCTATCCCGTGGAAAATGATGTAGTTATTGTTGTTGTGATCTTGAGTCCGAAGTTGGGTTGGTGCAACTTTCCATGCTTCTCTGTAATGTGCAATGCTCTTCCTCTCTGCATAATTAGAGCAACATACAACAATTTGAACACGTAAAATGTAGATTAGGATTGGTACCACCCTATGTTTTTAATCGCCCACCGACTTCCAAATCTTACGAACCGACGTTGATTTGATTGCTCAATACAATTTCTGTCAACCGACCTTCTCTTTCAATCCTAGTTGAACTATAAATTTCCTTTTATCACAGTTCGATTCTGTCAATATTCATTAGATATTCGATATAATCATTATTCTCGTCTTATTTGATCCATTTATCATCCACGTTTCCCGTCCGTACGAGGCTACACTGCAGACAAATACTTTCAGTAAATAATACTTCTCATTTAGAAATAACATATAAATTCAATGTTAAGAAATCACTGTGTTTCAGAAACCCTATTCGTGCTACTATTTATGGCAACTTAGGCCATCGTCACATACATTATTGACCCTAGCAACAAATCTCAGCTATTCATTTTAGTGGTGTCTCATTTCCTAATAGAACGCCCTCAGCACTTCTTGAGTTAATGTGACTGCATTCCATTGTTTAACTTTCATTGAAGTTCATCTTATAACCTCTTCTCACGACAATATCCAATTTGTTCAACGGTTCTTCCCAGACTCAAAAACCTTTATCTTGAACTTTTTAGCCTTTCCGAAATTCAACTCCACTTCCTTCACAGCTTACTCACTCTGCAGATAGAACACATCTTCTCGCTTCTCAAATACTCCTTCACCTGTATAAATATTCTTAAAGCTTTTCTAACTGCTGTGTGAATACAGCAGAATGTTTAGCAAATCATACACTTGTCGTGTATGATCCGCTCTATATCCAGTATTTGAAGAAGTCTGTCGAGTTGAATATAACTAGATAATTTAATAAACATAAATGTTAATAAATACCAGAATTTGATGTGAGTGATTAAGGGGAACCAAAGAGGAACCAAACAGATTGTTTACGAACTAAATAGATCGTGTTTTGAACAGCAGTATTTCCTAATGCGAGTCCATTGTTTTACTTGTGCTTCTTCAAACTCAGTGTGTTACATTAATAAAAGTGGTCTGCAGGAGTCGTAACTGGTCGTACACATTGCTTTGAGAACATGTGTATGGCCATTTATGACGCCTTGCCGGCCATAACGAACGACGTTCCCGACTGCCTTCTGTGGCTCATTGGGCTACTCCACCATTCTATAGCTTTAAGAAAATCGTTTTGGGTAAGTGTTTGATTTATTAAAAATGAATTTTACTTTCTCCTTCGACTTGTATCATATGCATATAACAGGGCAATAGCCTGGTTATTCTAGTTCTATGCAATGTCTTCAAAGTCTTATACGATGTTCTTCATTGACGGTCAGTCATTACAAAACAACAACTTTTACCGTTGCTGACGGATTAGATTCGCACGTCTTATGATATTCTGTATTTGTCTCGGAGTACCTTAATGTTTTCTCAATGAAATATATATTGCAAGCAAGTAGAAACTCTTTATCTTGAACTTTTTAGCCTTTCCGAAAATCTCCTTCGCTTCCTTCACAGCTTACTCACTCTGCAGATAGGAGAACACTTCTTCTCGCTTCTCAACTACTCCTTCACCTGCATGAATACTCTAAAAGCTCTTTTAACTCCTGTGTGAATACAACCGGAAGTTTAGCAAATCATGCACTTGTCGTGTATGATCCGCTCTATATCCAGAATTTGAAGAATTCTATCGAGTTGAACATAACTAGATAATTTAATAAACATTAATGTTAATATATACCAGAATTTGATGTGAGTGATTTAGGGGAACCAAAGAGGAACTAAACAGATTGTTTACGAACTAAATAGATCGTGTTTTGAACAGCAGTATTTCCTAATGCGAGTCCATTGTTTTACTTGTGCTTCTTCAAACTCAGTGTGTTACATTAATAAAAGTGGTCTGCAGGAGTCGTAACTGGTCCTACACATTGCTTTGAGAACATGTGTATCTCCATTTATGACGCCTTGCCGGCCATAACGAACGACGTTCCCGACTGTCTTCTGTCGCTCATTGGGCTACTCCACCATTCTATAGCTTTAAGAAAATCGTTTTGGGTAAGTGTTTGACTTATTAAAAATGAATTTTACTTTCTCCTTCGACTTGTATCATATGCATATAACAGGGCAATAGCCTGGTTATTCTAGTGCTATGCAATGTCTTCAAAGTCTTATATGATGTTCTTCGTTGATGGTCAGTCATTACAAAATAACAACTTTTACCGTTGCTGACGGATTAGATTCGCACGTCTTTTGATATTCAGTATCTGTCTCGGAGTACCTTAAAGTTTTCTCAATGAAATATATATTGCAAGCAAGTAGAAATTCTTTATCTTGAACTTTTTAGCTTTTCCGAAAATCTCCTTCGCTTCCTTCACAGCTTACTCACTCTGCAGATAGGAGAACATTTCTTCTCGCTTCTCAACTACTCCTTCACCTGCATGAATACTCTAAAAGCTCTTTTAACTCCTGTGTGAATACAACCGGAAGTTTAGCAAATCATGCACTTGTCGTGTATGATCCGCTCTATATCCAGAATTTGAAGAAGTCTATCGAGTTGAATATAACTAGATAATTTAATAAACATTAATGTTAATATATACCAGAATTTGATATGAGTGATTTAGGGGAACCAAAGAGGAACTAAACAGATTGTTTACGAACTAAATAGATCGTGTTTTGAACAGCAGTATTTCCTAATGCGAGTCCATTGTTTTACTTGTGCTTCTTCAAACTCAGTGAGTTACATTAATAAAAGTGGTCTGCAGGAGTCGTAACTGGTCGTACACATTGCTTTGAGAACATGTGTATGGCCATTTATGACGCCTTGCCGGCCATAACGAACGACGTTCCCGACTGTCTTCTGTGGCTCATTGGGCTACTCCACCATTCTATAGCTTTAAGAAAATCGTTTTGGGTAAGTGTTTGATTTATTAAAAATGAATTTTACTTTCTCCTTCGACTTGTATCATATGCATATAAGAGGGCAATAGCCTGGTTATTCTAGTGCTATGCAATGTCTTCAAAGTCTTATACGATGTTCCTCATTGACGGTCAGTCATTACAAAACAACAACTTTTACCGTTGCTGACGGATTAGATTCGCACGTCTTATGATATTCCGTATCTGTCTCGGAGTACCTTAACGTTTTCTCAATGAAATATATATTGCAAGCAAGTAGAAATTCTTTATCTTGAACTTTTTAGCCTTTCCGAAAATCTCCTTCGCTTCCTTCACAGCTTACTCACTCTCCAGATAGGAGGAAACTTCTTCTCGCTTCTCAACTACTCCTTCACCTGCATGAATACTCTAAAAGCTCTTTTAACTCATGTGTGAATACAACCGGAAGTTTAGCAAATCATGCACTTGTCGTGTAAGATCCGCTCTATATCCAGAATTTGAAGAAGTCTATCGAGTTGAATATAACTAGATAATTTAATAAACATAAATGTTAATAAATACCAGAATTTGATGTGAGTGATTTAGGGGAACCAAAGAAGAACTAAACAGATTGTTTACGAACTAAATAGATCGTGCTTTGAACAGCAGTATTTCCTAATGCGAGTCCATTGTTTTACTTGTGCTTCTTCAAACTCAGTGTGTTACATTAATAAAAGTGGTCTGCAGGAGTCGTAACTGGTCGTACACATTGCTTTGAGAACATGTGTATCTCCATTTATGACGCCTTGCCGGCCATAACGAACGACGTTCCCGAGTGTCTTCTGTGGCTCATTGGGCTACTCCACCATTCTATAGCTTTAAGAAAATCGTTTTGGGTAAGTGTTTGACTTATTAAAAATGAATTTTACTTTCTCCTTCGACTTGTATCATATGCATATAACAGGGCAATAGCCTGGTTATTCTAGTGCTATGCAATGTCTTCAAAGTCTTATACGATGTTCTTCATTGACGGTCAGTCATTACAAAATAACAACTTTTACCGTTGCTGACGGATTAGATTCGCACGTCTTATGATATTCAGTATCTGTCTCGGAGTACCTTAAAGTTTTCTCAATGAAATATATATTGCAAGCAAGTAGAAATTCTTTATCTTGAACTTTTTAGCCTTTCCGAAAATCTCCTTCGCTTCCTTCACAGCTTACTCACTCTGCAGATAGAACACATCTTCTCGCTTCTCAAATACTCCTTCACCTGTATAAATATTCTTAAAGCTTTTCTAACTGCTGTGTGAATACAGCACAATGTTTAGCAAATCATACACTTGTCGTGTATGATCCGCTCTATATCCAGTATTTGAAGAAGTCTGTCGAGTTGAATATATCTAGATAATTTAATAAACATAAATGTTAATAAATACCAGAATTTGATGTGAGTGATTTAGGGGAACCAAAGAGGAACCAAACAGATTGTTTACGAACTAAATAGATCGTGTTTTGAACAGCAGTATTTCCTAATGCGAGTCCATTGTTTTACTTGTGCTTCTTCAAACTCAGTGTGTTACATTAATAAAAGTGGTTTGCAGGAGTCGTAACTGGTCGTACACATTGCTTTGAGAACATGTGTATGGCCATTTATGACGCCTTGCCGGCCATAACGAACGACGTTCCCGACTGTCTTCTGTGGCTCATTGGGCTACTCCACCATTCTATAGCTTTAAGAAAATCGTTTTGGGTAAGTGTTTGACTTATTAAAAATGAATTTTACTTTCTCCTTCGACTTGTATCATATGCATATAACAGGGCAATAGCCTGGTTATTCTAGTGCTATGCAATGTCTTCTAAGTCTTATACGATGTTCTTCATTGACGGTCAGTCTTTACAAAACAACAACTTTTACCGTTGCTGACGGATTAGATTCGCACGTCTTATGATATTCTGTATCTGTCTCGGAGTACCTTAATGTTTTCTCAATTAAATATATATTGCAAGCAAGTAGAAATTCTTTATCTTGAACGTTTTAGCCTTTCCGAAAATCTCCTTCGCTTCCTTCACAGCTTACTCACTCTGCAGATAGGAGAACACTTCTTCTCGCTTCTCAACTACTCCTTCACCTGCATGAATACTCTAAAAGCTCTTTTAACTCCTGTGTGAATACAACCGGAAGTTTAGCAAATCATGCACTTGTCGTGTATGATCCGCTCTATATCCAGAATTTGAAGAAGTCTATCGAGTTGAATATAACTAAATAATTTAATAAACATTAATGTTAATATATACCAGAATTTGATGTGAGTGATTTAGGGGAACCAAAGAGGAACTAAACAGATTGTTTACGAACTAAATAGATCGTGTTTTGAACAGCAGTATTTCCTAATGCGAGTCCATTGTTTTACTTGTGCTTCTTCAAACTCAGTGTGTTACATTAATAAAAGTGGTCTGCAGGAGTCGTAACTGGTCGTACACATTGCTTTGAGAACATGTGTATCTGCATTTATGACGCCTTGCCGGCCATAACGAACGACGTTCCCGACTGTCATCTGTGGCTCATTGGGCTACTCCACCATTCTATAGCTTTAAGAAAATCGTTTTGGGTAAGTGTTTGATTTATTAAAAATGAATTTTACTTTCTCCTTCGACTTGTATCATATGCATATAACAGGGCAATAGCCTGGTTATTCTAGTGTTATGCAATGTCTTCAAAGTCTTATACGATGTTCTTCATTGACGGTCAGTCATTACAAAATAACAACTTTTACCGTTGCTGACGGATTAGATTCGCACGTCTTATGATATTCTGTATCTGTCTCGGAGTACCTTAATGTTTTCTCAATGAAATATATATTGCAAGCAAGTAGAAACTCTTTATCTTGAACATTTTAGCCTTTCCGAAAATCTCCTTCGCTTCCTTCACAGCTTACTCACTCTGCAGATAGGAGAACACTTCTTCTCGCTTCTCAACTACTCCTTCACCTGCATGAATACTCTAAAAGCTCTTTTAACTCCTGTGTGAATACAACCGGAAGTTTAGCAAATCATGCAGTTGTCGTGTATGATCCGCTCTATATCCAGAATTTGAAGAAGTCTATCGAGTTGAATATAACTAGATAATTTAATAAACATTAATGTTAATAAATACCAGAATTTGATGTGAGTGATTTAGGGGAACCAAAGAGGAACTAAACAGATTGTTTACGAACTAAATAGATCGTGTTTTGAACAGCAGTATTTCCTAATGCGAGTCCATTGTTTTACTTGTGCTTCTTCAAACTCAGTGTGTTACATTAATAAAAGTGGTCTGCAGGAGTCGTAACTGGTCGTACACATTGCTTTGACAACATGTGTATCTCCATTTATGACGCCTTGCCGGCCATAACGAACGACGTTCCCGACTGTCTTCTGTGGCTCATTGGGCTACTCCACCATTCTATAGCTTTAAGAAAATCGTTTTGGGTAAGTGTTTGACTTATTAAAAATGAATTTTACTTTCTCCTTCGACTTGTATCATATGCATATAAGAGGGCAATAGCCTGGTTATTCTAGTGCTATGCAATGTCTTCAAAGTCTTATACGATGTTCTTCATTGGCGGTCAGTCCTTACAAAATAACAACTTTTACCGTTGCTGACGGATTAGATTCGCACGTCTTATGATATTCAGTATCTGTCTCGGAGTACCTTAAAGTTTTCTCAATGAAATATATATTGCAAGCAAGTAGAAAATCTTTATCTTGAACTTTTTAGCCTTTCCGAAAATCTCCTTCGCTTCCTTCACAGCTTACTCACTCTGCAGATAGAACACATCTTCTCGTTTCTCAAAAACTCCTTCACCTGTATAAATATTCTTAAAGCTTTTCTAACTGCTGTGTGAATACAGCAGAATGTTAAGCAAACCATACACTTGTCGTGTATGATCCGCTCTATATCCAGTATTTGAAGAAGTCTGTCGAGTTGAATATATCTAGATAATTTAATAAACATAAATGTTAATATATACCAGAATTTGATGTGAGTGATTTAGGGGAACCAAAGAGGAACTAAACAGATTGTTTACGAACTAAATAGATCGTGTTTTGAACAGCAGTATTTCCTAATGCGAGTCCATTGTTTTACTTGTGCTTCTTCAAACTCAGTGTGTTACATTAATAAAAGTGGTCTGCAGGAGTCGAAACTGGTCGTACACATTGCTTTGAGAACATGTGTATGGCCATTTATGACGCCTTGCCGGCCATAACGAACGACGTTCCCGACTGTCTTCTTTGGCTCATTGGGCTACTCCACCATTCTATAGCTTTAAGAAAATCGTTTTGGGTAAGTGTTTGACTTATTAAAAATGAATTTTACTTTCTCCTTCGACTTGTATCATATGCATATAACAGGGCAATAGCCTGGTTATTCTAGTGCTATGCAATGTCTTCTAAGTCTTATACGATGTTCATCATTGACGGTCAGTCTTTACAAAACAACAACTTTTACCGTTGCTGACGGATTAGATTCGCACGTCTTATGATATTCTGTATCTGTCTCGGAGTACCTTAATGTTTTCTCAATTAAATATATATTGCAAGCAAGTAGAAATTCTTTATCTTGAACGTTTTAGCCTTTCCGAAAATCTCCTTCGCTTCCTTCACAGCTTACTCCCTCTGCAGATAGGAGAACACTTCTTCTCGCTTCTCAACTACTCCTTCACCTGCATGAATACTCTAAAAGCTCTTTTAACTCCTGTGTGAATACAATCGGAAGTTTAGCAAATCAAGCACTTGTCGTGTATGATCCGCTCTATATCCAGAATTTGAAGAAGTCTATCGAGTTGAATATAACTAGATAATTTAATAAACGTTAATGTTAATAAATACCAGAATTTGTTGTGAGTGATTTAGGGGAACCAAAGAGGAACTAAACAGATTGCTTACGAAGTAAATAGATCGTGTTTTGAACAGCAGTATTTCCTAATGCGAGTCCATTGTTTTACTTGTGCTTCTTCAAACTCAGTGTGTTACATTAATAAAAGTGGTCTGCAGGAGTCGTAACTGGTCGTACACATTGCTTTGAGAACATGTGTATCTCCATTTATGACGCCTTGCCGGCCATAACGAACGACGTTCCCGACTGTCTTCTGTGGCTCATTGGGCTACTCCACCATTCTATAGCTTTAAGAAAATCGTTTTGGGTAAGTGTTTGATTTATTAAAAATGAATTTTACTTGCTCCTTCGACTTGTATCATATGCATATAAGAGGGCAATAGCCTGGTTATTCTAGTGCTATGCAATGTCTTCAAAGTCTTATACGATGTTCTTCATTGACGGTCAGTCATTACAAAACATCAACTTTTACCGTTGCTGACGGATTAGATTCGCACGTCTTATGATATTCTGTATTTGTCTCGGAGTACCTTAATGTTTTCTCAATGAAATATATATTGCAAGCAAGTAGAAAGTCTTTATCTTGAACTTTTTAGCCTTTCCGAAAATCTCCTTCGCTTCCTTCACAGCTTACTCACTCTGCAGATAGGAGAACACTTCTTCTCGCTTCTCAACTATTCCTTCACCTGCATGAATACTCTAAAAGCTCTTTTAACTCCTGTGTGAATACAACCGGAAGTTTAGCAAATCATGCACTTGTCGTGTATGATCCGCTCTATATCCAGAATTTGAGGAAGTCTATCGAGTTGAATATAACTAGATAATTTAATAAACATTAATGTTAATATATACCAGAATTTGATGTGAGTGATTTAGGGGAACCAAAGAGGAACTAAACAGATTGTTTACGAACTAAATAGATCGTGTTTTGAACAGCAGTATTTCCTAATGCGAGTCCATTGTTTTACTTGTGCTTCTTCAAACTCAGTGTGTTACATTAATAAAAGTGGTCTGCAGGAGTCGTAACTGGTCGTACACATTGCTTTGAGAACATGTGTATCTGCATTTATGACGCCTTGCCGGCCATAACGAACGACGTTCCCGACTGTCTTCTGTGGCTCATTGGGCTACTCCACCATTCTATAGCTTTAAGAAAATCGTTTTGGGTAAGTGTTTGATTTATTAAAAATGAATTTTACTTTCTCCTTCGACTTGTATCATATGCATATAAGAGGGCAATAGCCTGGTTATTCTAGTGTTATGCAATGTCTTCAAAGTCTTATACGATGTTCTTCATTGACGGTCAGTCATTACAAAACAACAACTTTTACCGTTGCTGACGGATTAGATTCGCACGTCTAATGATATTCTGTATCTGTCTCGGAGTACCTTAATGTTTTCTCAATGAAATATATATTGCAAGCAAGTAGAAACTCTTTATCTTGAACATTTTAGCCTTTCCGAAAATCTCCTTCGCTTCCTTCACAGCTTACTCACTCTGCAGATAGGAGAACACTTCTTCTCGCTTCTCAACTACTCCTTCACCTGCATGAATACTCTAAAAGCTCTTTTAACTCATGTGTGAATACAACCGGAAGTTTAGCAAATCATGCAGTTGTCGTGTATGATCCGCTCTATATCCAGAATTTGAAGAAGTCTATCGAGTTGAATATAACTAGATAATTTAATAAACATTAATGTTAATAAATACCAGAATTTGATGTGAGTGATTTAGGGGAACCAAAGAGGAACTAAACAGATTGTTTACGAACTAAATAGATCGTGTTTTGAACAGCAGTATTTCCTAATGCGAGTCCATTGTTTTACTTGTGCTTCTTCAAACTCAGTGTGTTACATTAATAAAAGTGGTCTGCAGGAGTCGTAACTGGTCGTACACATTGCTTTGAGAACATGTGTATCTCCATTTATGACGCCTTGCCGGCCATAACGAACGACGTTCCCGAGTGTCTTCTGTGGCTCATTGGGCTACTCCACCATTCTATAGCTTTAAGAAAATCGTTTTGGGTAAGTGTTTGACTTATTAAGAATGAATTTTACTTTCTCCTTCGACTTGTATCATATGCATATAACAGGGCAATAGCCTGGTTATTCTAGTGCTATGCAATGTCTTCAAAGTCTTATACGATGTTCTTCATTGACAGTCAGTCATTACAAAATAACAACTTTTACCGTTGCTGACGGATTAGATTCGCACGTCTAATGATATTCTGTATCTGTCCCGGAGTACCTTAATGTTTTCTCAATGAAATATATATTGCAAGCAAGTAGAGAATCTTTATCTTGAACTTTTTAGCCTTTCCGAAAATCTCCTTCGCTTCCTGCACAGCTTACTCACTCTGCAGATAGAACACATCTTCTCGCTTCTCAAATACTCCTTCACCTGTATAAATGTTCTTAAAGCTTTTCTAACTGCTGTGTGAATACAGCAGAATGTTAAGCAAACCATACACTTGTCGTGTATGATCCGCTCTACATCCAGTATTTGAAGAAGTCTGTCGAGTTGAATATATCTAGATAATTTAATAAACATAAATGTTAATATATACCAGAATTTGATGTGAGTGATTTAGGGGAACCAAAGAGGAACTAAACAGATTGTTTACGAACTAAATAGATCGTGTTTTGAACAGCAGTATTTCCTAATGCGAGTCCATTGTTTTACTTGTGCTTCTTCAAACTCAGTGTGTTACATTAATAAAAGTGGTCTGCAGGAGTCGTAACTGGTCGTACACAATGCTTTGAGAACATGTGTATGGCCATTTATGACGCCTTGCCGGCCATAACGAACGACGTTCCCGACTGTCTTCTTTGGCTCATTGGGCTACTCCACCATTCTATAGCTTTAAGAAAATCGTTTTGGGTAAGTGTTTGACTTATTAAAAATGAATTTTACTTTCTCCTTCGACTTGTATCATATGCATATAACAGGGCAATAGCCTGGTTATTCTAGTGCTATGCAATGTCTTCTAAGTCTTATACGATGTTCTTCATTGACGGTCAGTCTTTACAAAACAACAACTTTTACCGTTGCTGACGGATTAGATTCGCACGTCTTATGATATTCTGTATCTGTCTCGGAGTACCTTAATGTTTTCTCAATGAAATATATATTGCAAGCAAGTAGAAATTCTTTATCTTGAACTTTTTAGCCTTTCCGAAAATCTCCTTCGCTTCCTTCACAGCTTACTCACTCTGCAGATAGGAGAACACTTCTTCTCGCTTCTCAACTACTCCTTCACCTGCATGAATACTCTAAAAGCTCTTTTAACTCCTGTGTGAATACAACCGAAAGTTTAGCAAATCAAGCACTTGTCGTGTATGATCCGCTCTATATCCAGAATTTGAAGAAGTCTATCGAGTTTAATATAACTAGATAATTTAATAAACATAAATGTTAATAAATACCAGAATTTGATGTGAGTGATTTAGGGGAACCAAAGAGGAACTAAACAGATTGTTTACGAACTAAATAGATCGTGTTTTGAACAGCAGTATTTCCTAATGCGAGTCCATTGTTTTACTTGTGCTTCTTCAAACTCAGTGTGTTACATTAATAAAAGTGGTCTGCAGGAGTCGTAACTGGTCGTACACATTGCTTTGAGAAAATGTGTATGGCCATTTATGACGCCTTGCCGGCCATAACGAACGACGTTCCCGACTGTCTTCTGTGGCTCATTGGGCTACTCCACCATTCTATAGCTTTAAGAAAATCGTTTTGGGTAAGTGTTTGATTTATTAAAAATGAATTTTACTTTCTCCTTCGACTTGTATCATATGCATATAACAGGGCAATAGCCTGGTTATTCTAGTGCTATGCAATGTCTTCAAAGTCTTATACGATGTTCTTCATTGACGGTCAGTCATTATAAAACAACAACTTTTACCGTTGCTGACGGATTAGATTCGCACGTCTTATGATATTCTGTATTTGTCTCGGAGTACCTTAATGTTTTCTCAATGAAATATATATTGCAAGCAAGTAGAAATTCTTTATCTTGAACTTTTTAGCCTTTCCGAAAATCTCCTTCGCTTCCTTCACAGCTTACTCACTCTGCAGATAGGAGAACACTTCTTCTCGCTTCTCAACTACTCCTTCACCTGCATGAATACTCTAAAAGCTCTTTTAACTCCTGTGTGAATACAACCGGAAGTTTAGCAAATCATGCACTTGTCGTGTATGATCCGCTCTATATCCAGAATTTGAAGAAGTCTATCGAGTTGAATATAACTAGATAAGTTAATAAACATTAATGTTAATATATACCAGAATTTGATGTGAGTGATTTAGGGGAACCAAAGAGGAACTAAACAGATTGTTTACGAACTAAATAGATCGTGTTTTGAACAGCAGTATTTCCTAATGCGAGTCCATTGTTTTACTTGTGCTTCTTCAAACTCAGTGTGTTACATTAATAAAGGTGGTCTGCAGGAGTCGTAACTGGTCGTACACATTGCTTTGAGAACATGTGTATCTCCATTTATGACGCCTTGCCGGCCATAACGAACGACGTTCCCGACTGTCTTCTGTGGCTCATTGGGCTACTCCACCATTCTATAGCTTTAAGAAAATCGTTTTGGGTAAGTGTTTGACTTATTAAGAATGAATTTTACTTTCTCCTTCGACTTGTATCATATGCATATAACAGGGCAATAGCCTGGTTATTCTAGTGCTATGCAATGTCTTCAAAGTCTTATACGATGTTCTTCATTGACGGTCAGTCATTACAAAACAACAACTTTTACCGTTGCTGACGGATTAGATTCGCACGTCTTATGATATTCTGTATCTGTCTCGGAGTACCTTAAAGTTTTCTCAATGAAATATATATTGCAAGCAAGTAGAAATTCAATATCTTGAACTTTTTAGCCTTTCCGAAAATCTCCTTCGCTTCCTTCACAGCTTACTCACTCTGCAGATAGGAGAACACTTCTTCTCGGTTCTCAACTACTCCTTCACCTGCATGAATACTCTAAAAGCTCTTTTAACTCCTGTGTGAATACAACTGGGAGTTTAGCAAATCATGCACTTGTCGTGTATGATCCGCTCTATATCCAGAATTTGAAGAAGTCTATCGAGTTGAATATAACTAGATAATTTAATAAACATTAATGTTAATATATACCAGAATTTGATGTGAGTGGTTTAAGGGAACCAAAGAGGAACTAAACAGATTGTTTACGAACTAAATAGATCGTGTTTTGAACAGCAGTATTTCCTAATGCGAGTCCATTGTTTTACTTGAGCTTCTTCAAACTCAGTGTGTTACATTAATAAAAGTGGTCTGCAGGAGTCGTAACTGGTCGTACACATTGCTTTGAGAACATGTGTATCTGCATTTATGACGCCTTGCCGGCCATAACGAACGACGTTCCCGACTGTCTTCTGTGGCTCATTGGGCTACTCCACCATTCTATAGCTTTAAGAAAATCGTTTTGGGTAAGTATTTGACTTATTAAAATTGAATTTTACTTTCTCCTTCGACTTGTATCATATGCATATAACAGGGCAATAGCCTGGTTATTCTAGTGCTATGCAATGTCTTCAAAGTCTTATACGATGTTCTTCATTGACGGTCAGTCATTACAAAACAACAACTTTTACCGTTGCTGACGGATTAGATTCGCACGTCTTATGATATTCTGTATTTGTCTCGGAGTACCTTAATGTTTTCTCAATGAAATATACACTCCTGGAAATGGAAAAAAGAACACATTGACACCGGTGTGTCAGACCCACCATACTTGCTCCGGACACTGCGAGAGGGCTGTACAAGCAATGATCACACGCACGGCACAGCGGACACACCAAGAACCGCGGTGTTGGCCGTCGAATGGCGCTAGCTGCGCAGCATTTGTGCACCGCCGCCGTCAGTGTCAGCCAGTTTGCCGTGGCATACGGAGCTCCATCGCAGTCTTTAACACTGGTAGCATGCCGCGACAGCGTGGACGTGAACCGTATGTACAGTTGACGGATTTTGAGCGAGGGCGTATAGTGGGCATGCGGGAGGCCGGGTGGACGTACCGCCGAATTGCTCAACACGTGGGGCGTGAAGTCTCCACAGTACATCGATGTTGTCGCCAGTGGTCGGCGGAAGGTGCACGTGCCCGTCGACCTGGGACCGGACCGCAGCGACGCATGGATGCACGCCAAGACCGTAGGATCCTATGCAGTGCCGTAGGGGACCGCACCGCCACTTCCCAGCAAATTAGGGACACTGATGCTCCTGGGGTATCGGCGAGGACCATTCGCAACCGTCTCCATGAAGCTGGGCTACGGTCCCGCACACCGTTAGGCCGTCTTCCGCTCACGCCCCAACATCGTGCAGCCCGCCTCCAGTGGTGTCGCGACAGGCGTGAATGGAGGGACGAATGGAGACGTGTCGTCTTCAGCGATGAGAGTCGCTTCTGCCTTGGTGCCAATGATGGTCGTATGCGTGTTTGGCGCAGTGCAGGTGAGCGCCACAATCAGGACTGCATACGACCGAGGCACACAGGGCCAACACCCGGCATCATGGTGTGGGGAGCGATCTCCTACACTGGCCCTACACCACTGGCGATCGTCGAGGGGACACTGAATAGTGCACGGTACATCCAAACCGTCATCGAACCCATCATTCTACCATTCCTAGACCGGCAAGGGAACTTGCTGTTCCAACAGGACAATGCACGTCCGCGTGTATCCCGTGCCACCCAACGTGCTCTAGAAGGTGTAAGTCAACTACCCTGGCCAGCAAGATCTCCGGATCTGTCCCCCATTGAGCATGTTTGGGACTGGATGAAGCGTCGTCTCACGCGGTCTGCACGTCCAGAACGAACGCTGGTCTAACTGAGGCGCCAGGTGGAAATGGCATGGCAAGCCGTTCCACAGGACTACATCCAGCATCTCTACGATCGTCTCCATGGGAGAATAGCAGCCTGCATTGCTGCGAAAGGTGGATATACACTGTACTAGTGCCGACATTGTGCATGCTCCGTTGCCTGTGTCTATGTGCCTGTGGTTCTGTCAGTGTGATCATGTGATGTATCTGACCCCAGGAATGTGTCAATAAAGTTTCCCCTTCCTGGGACAATGAATTCACGGTGTTCTTATTTCAATTTCCAGGAGTGTATATTGCAAGCAAGTAGAAATTCTTTATCTTGAACTTTTTAGCCTTTCCGAAAATCTCCTTCGCTTCCTTCACAGCTTACTCACTCTGCAGATAGGAGAACACTTCTTCTCGCTTCTCAACTACTCCTTCACCTGCATGAATACTCTAAAAGCTCTTTTAACTCCTGTGTGAATACAACTGGAAGTTTAGCAAATCATGCACTTGTCGTGTATGATCCGCTCTATATCCAGAATTTGAAGAAGTTTATCGAGTTGAATATAACTAGATAATTTAATAAACATTAATGTTAATATATACCAGAATTTGATGTGAGTGATTTAGGGGAACCAAAGAGGAACTAAACAGATTGTTTACGAACAAAATAGATCGTGTTTTGAACAGCAGTATTTCCTAATGCGAGTCCATTGTTTTACTTGTGCTTCTTGAAACTCAGTGTGGAACATTAATAAAAGTGGTCTGCAGGAGTCGTAACTGGTCGTACACATTGCTTTGAGAACATGTGTATTTCCATTTATGTCGCCTTGCCGGCCATAGCGAACGACGTTCCCGACTGTCTTCTGTGGCTCATTGGGCTACTCCACCATTCTATAGCTTTAAGAAAATCGTTTTGGGTAAGTGTTTGACTTATTAAAAATGAATTTTACTTTCTCCTTCGACTTGTATCATATGCATATAACAGGGCAATAGCCTGGTTATTCTAGTGCTATGCAATGTCTTCAAAGTCTTATATGATGTTCTTCATTGACGGTCAGTCATTACAAAACAACAACTTTTACCATTGCTGACGGATTAGATTCGCACGTCTTATGATATTCTGTATTTGTCTCGGAGTACCTTAATGATTTCTCAATGAAATATATATTGCAAGCAAGTAGAAATTCTTTATCTTGAACTTTTTAGCCTTTCCGAAAATCTCCTTCGCTTCCTTCACAGCTTACTCCCTCTGCAGATAGGAGAACACTTCTTCTCGCTTCTCAACTACTCCTTCACCTGCATGAATACTCTAAAAGCTCTTTTAACTCCTGTGTGAATACAACCGGAAGTTTAGCAAATCATGCACTTGTCGTGTATGATCCGCTCTATATCCAGAATTTGAAGAAGTCTATCGAGTTGAATATAACTAGATAATTTAATAAACATTAATGTTAATATATACCAGAATTTGATGTGAGTGATTTAGGGGAACCAAAGAGGAACAAAACAGATTGTTTACGAACTAAATAGATCGTGTTTTGAACAGCAGTATTTCCTAATGCGAGTCCATTGTTTTAACTGTGCTTCTTCAAACTCAGTGTGTTACATTAATAAAAGTGGTCTGCAGGAGTCGTAACTGGTCGTACACATTGCTTTGAGAACATGTGTATCTCCATTTATGACGCCTTGCCGGCCATAACGAACGACGTTCCCGACTGTCTTCGGTGGCTCATTGGGCTACTCCACCATTCTATAGCTTTAAGAAAATCGTTTTGGGTAAGTGTTTGATTTATTAAAAATGAATTTTACTTTCTCCTTCGACTTGTATCATATGCATATAAGAGGGCAATAGCCTGGTTATTCTAGTGCTATGCAATGTCTTCAAAGTCTTATACGATGTTCTTCATTGACGGTCAGTCATTACAAAACAACAACTTTTACCGTTGCTGACGGATTAGATTCGCACGTCTTATGATATTCTGTATCTGTCTCGGAGTACCTTAATGTTTTCTCAATGAAATATATATTGCAAGCAAGTAGAAATTCTTTATCTTGAACTTTTTAGCCTTTCCGAAAATCTCATTCGCTTCCTTCACAGCTTACTCACTCTGCAGATAGGAGGACACTTCTTCTCGCTTCTCAACTACTCCTTCACCTGCATGAATACTCTAAAAGCTCTTTTAACTCCTGTGTGAATACAACCGGAAGTTTAGCAAATCATGCACTTGTCGTGTATGATCCGCTCTATATCCAGAATTTGAAGAAGTCTATCGAGTTGAATATAACTAGATAATTTAATAAACATAAATATTAATAAATACCAGAATTTGATGTGAGTGATTTAGGGGAACCAAAGAGGAACTAAACAGATTGTTTACGAACTAAATAGTTCGTGTTTTGAACAGCAGTGTTTCCTAATGCGAGTCCATTGTTTTACTTGTGCTTCTTCAAACTCAGTGTGTTACATTAATAAAAGTGGTCTGCAGGAGTCGTAACTGCTCGTACACATTGCTTTGAGAACATGTGTATGGCCATTTATGACGCCTTGCCGGCCACAACGAACGACGTTCCCGACTGTCTTCTGTGGCTCAATGGGCTACTCCACCATTCTATAGCTTTAAGAAAATCGTTTTGGGTAATTGTTTGACTTATTAAAAATGAATTTTACTTTCTCCTTCGACTTGTATCATATGCATATAACAGGGCAATAGCCTGGTTATTCTAGTGCTATGCAATGTCTTCAAAGTCTTATACGATGTTCTTCATTGACGGTCAGTTTTACAACACAACAACTTTTACCGTTGCTGACGGATTAGTTTCGCACGTCTTATGATATTCTGTATCTGTCTCGGAGTACCTTAATGTTTTCTCAATGAAATATATATTGCAAGCAAGTAGAAATTCTTTATCTTGAACTTTTTAGCCTTTCCGAAAATCTCCTTCGCTTCCTTCACAGCTTACTCACTCTGCAGATAGGAGAACACATCTTCTCGCTTCTCAACTACTCCTTCACCTGCATGAATACTCTAAAAGCTCTTTTAACTCCTGTGTGAATACAACCGGAAGTTTAGCAAATCATGCACTTGTGTATGATCCGCTCTATATCCAGTATTTGAAGAAGTCTGTCGAGTTGAATATAACTAGATAATTTAATAAACATAAATGTTAATAAATACCAGAATTTGATGTGAGTGATTTAGGGGAACCAAAGAGGAACTAAACAGATTGTTTACGAACTAAATAGATCGTGTTTTGAACAGCAGTGTTTCCTAATGCGAGTCCATTGTTTTACTTGTGCTTCTTCAAACTCAGTGTGTTACATTAATAAAAGTGGTCTGCAGGAGTCGTAACTGGTCGTACACACTGCTTTGAGAACATGTGTATGGCCATTTATGACGCCTTGCCGGCCATAACGAACGACGTTCCCGACTGTCTTCTGTGACTCATTGGGCTACTCCACCATTCTATAGCTTTAAGAAAATCGTTTTGGGTAAGTGTTTGACTTATTAAAAATGAATTTTACTTTCTTCTTCGACTTGTATCATATGCATATAAGAGGGCAATAGCCTGGTTATTCTAGTGCTATGCAATGTCTTCAAAGTCTTATACGATGTTCTTCATTGACGGTCAGTCATTACAAAACAACAACTTTTACCGTTGCTGACGGATTAGATTCGCACGTCTTATGATATTCTGCATTTGTCTCGGAGTACCTTAATGTTTTCTCAATGAAATATATATATTGCAAGCAAGTAGAAATTCTTTATCTTGAACTTTTTAGCCTTTCCGAAAATCTCCTTCGCTTCCTTCACAGCTTACTCACTCTGCAGATAGGAGAACACTTCTTCTCGCTTCTCAACTACTCCTTCACCTGCATGAATACTCTAAAAGCTCTTTTAACTCCTGTGTGAATACAACCGGAAGTTTAGCAAATCATGCACTTGTCGTGTATGATCCGCTCCATATCCAGAATTTGAAGAAGTCTATCAAGTTGAATATAACTAGATAATTTAATAAACATAAATGTTAATAAATACCAGAATTTGATGTGAGTGATTTAGGGGAACCAAAGAGGAACTAAACAGAATGTATACGAACTAAATAGATCGTGTTTTGAACAGCAGTATTTCCTAATGCGAGTCCATTGTTTTACTTGTGCTTCTTCAAACTCAGTGTGTTACATTAATAAAAGTGGTCTGCAAGAGTCGTAGCTGGTCGTACACATTGCTTTGAGAACATGTGTATCTCCATTTATGACGCCTTGCCGGCCATAACGAACGACGCTCCCGACTGTCTTCTGTGGCTCATTGGACTACTCCACCATTCTATAGCTTTAAGAAAATCGTTTTGGGTAAGTATTTGACTTATTAAAATTGAATTTTACTTTCTCCTTCGACTTGTATCATATGCATATAACAGGGCAATAGCCTGGTTATTCTAGTGCTATGCAATGTCTTCAAAGTCTTATACGATGTTCTTCATTGACGGTCAGTCATTACAAAACAACAACTTTTACCGTTGCTGACGGATTAGATTCGCACGTCTTATGATATTCTGTATTTGTCTCGGAGTACCTTAATGTTTTCTCAATGAAATATACACTCCTGGAAATGGAAAAAAGAACACATTGACACCGGTGTGTCAGACCCACCATACTTGCTCCGGACACTGCGAGAGGGCTGTACAAGCAATGATCACACGCACGGCACAGCGGACACACCAAGAACCGCGGTGTTGGCCGTCGAATGGCGCTAGCTGCGCAGCATTTGTGCACCGCCGCCGTCAGTGTCAGCCAGTTTGCCGTGGCATACGGAGCTCCATCGCAGTCTTTAACACTGGTAGCATGCCGCGACAGCGTGGACGTGAACCGTATGTACAGTTGACGGATTTTGAGCGAGGGCGTATAGTGGGCATGCGGGAGGCCGGGTGGACGTACCGCCGAATTGCTCAACACGTGGGGCGTGAAGTCTCCACAGTACATCGATGTTGTCGCCAGTGGTCGGCGGAAGGTGCACGTGCCCGTCGACCTGGGACCGGACCGCAGCGACGCATGGATGCACGCCAAGACCGTAGGATCCTATGCAGTGCCGTAGGGGACCGCACCGCCACTTCCCAGCAAATTAGGGACACTGATGCTCCTGGGGTATCGGCGAGGACCATTCGCAACCGTCTCCATGAAGCTGGGCTACGGTCCCGCACACCGTTAGGCCGTCTTCCGCTCACGCCCCAACATCGTGCAGCCCGCCTCCAGTGGTGTCGCGACAGGCGTGAATGGAGGGACGAATGGAGACGTGTCGTCTTCAGCGATGAGAGTCGCTTCTGCCTTGGTGCCAATGATGGTCGTATGCGTGTTTGGCGCAGTGCAGGTGAGCGCCACAATCAGGACTGCATACGACCGAGGCACACAGGGCCAACACCCGGCATCATGGTGTGGGGAGCGATCTCCTACACTGGCCCTACACCACTGGCGATCGTCGAGGGGACACTGAATAGTGCACGGTACATCCAAACCGTCATCGAACCCATCATTCTACCATTCCTAGACCGGCAAGGGAACTTGCTGTTCCAACAGGACAATGCACGTCCGCGTGTATCCCGTGCCACCCAACGTGCTCTAGAAGGTGTAAGTCAACTACCCTGGCCAGCAAGATCTCCGGATCTGTCCCCCATTGAGCATGTTTGGGACTGGATGAAGCGTCGTCTCACGCGGTCTGCACGTCCAGAACGAACGCTGGTCTAACTGAGGCGCCAGGTGGAAATGGCATGGCAAGCCGTTCCACAGGACTACATCCAGCATCTCTACGATCGTCTCCATGGGAGAATAGCAGCCTGCATTGCTGCGAAAGGTGGATATACACTGTACTAGTGCCGACATTGTGCATGCTCCGTTGCCTGTGTCTATGTGCCTGTGGTTCTGTCAGTGTGATCATGTGATGTATCTGACCCCAGGAATGTGTCAATAAAGTTTCCCCTTCCTGGGACAATGAATTCACGGTGTTCTTATTTCAATTTCCAGGAGTGTATATTGCAAGCAAGTAGAAATTCTTTATCTTGAACTTTTTAGCCTTTCCGAAAATCTCCTTCGCTTCCTTCACAGCTTACTCACTCTGCAGATAGGAGAACACTTCTTCTCGCTTCTCAACTACTCCTTCACCTGCATGCATACTCTAAAAGCTCTTTTAACTCCTGTGTGAATACAACTGGAAGTTTAGCAAATCATGCACTTGTCGTGTATGATCCGCTCTATATCCAGAATTTGAAGAAGTCTATCGAGTTGAATATAACTAGATAATTTAATAAACATTAATGTTAATATATACCAGAATTTGATGTGAGTGATTTAGGGGAACCAAAGAGGAACTAAACAGATTGTTTACGAACTAAATAGATCGTGTTTTGAACAGCAGTATTTCCTAATGCGAGTCCATTGTTTTACTTGTGCTTCTTCAAACTCAGTGTGGAACATTAATAAAAGTGGTCTGCAGGAGTCGTAACTGGTCGTACACATTGCTTTGAGAACATGTGTATTTCCATTTATGTCGCCTTGCCGGCCATAGCGAACGACGTTCCCGACTGTCTTCTGTGGCTCATTGGGCTACTCCACCATTCTATAGCTTTAAGAAAATCGTTTTGGGTAAGTGTTTGACTTATTAAAAATGAATTTTACTTTCTCCTTCGACTTGTATCATATGCATATAACAGGGCAATAGCCTGGTTATTCTAGTGCTATGCAATGTCTTCAAAGTCTTATATGATGTTCTTCATTGACGGTCAGTCATTACAAAACAACAACTTTTATCGTTGCTGACGGATTAGATTCGCACGTCTTATGATATTCTGTATTTGTCTCGGAGTACCTTAATGATTTCTCAATGAAATATATATTGCAAGCAAGTAGAAATTCTTTATCTTGAACTTCTTAGCCTTTCCGAAAATCTCCTTCGCTTCCTTCACAGCTTACTCCCTCTGCAGATAGGAGAACACTTCTTCTCGCTTCTCAACTACTCCTTCACCTGCATGAATACTCTAAAAGCTCTTTTAACTCCTGTGTGAATACAACCGGAAGTTTAGCAAATCATGCACTAGTCGTGTATGATCCGCTCTATATCCAGAATTTGAAGAAGTCTATCGAGTTGAATATAACTAGATAATTTAATAAACATTAATGTTAATATATACCAGAATTTGATGTGAGTGATTTAGGGGAACCAAAGAGGAACAAAACAGATTGTTTACGAACTAAATAGATCGTGTTTTGAACAGCAGTATTTCCTAATGCGAGTCCATTGTTTTAACTGTGCTTCTTCAAACTCAGTGTGTTACATTAATAAAAGTGGTCTGCAGGAGTCGTAACTGGTCGTACACATTGCTTTGAGAACATGTGTATCTCCATTTATGACGCCTTGCCGGCCATAACGAACGACGTTCCCGACTGTCTTCTGTGGCTCATTGGGCTACTCCACCATTCTATAGCTTTAAGAAAATCGTTTTGGGTAAGTGTTTGATTTATTAAAAATGAATTTTACTTTCTCCTTCGACTTGTATCATATGCATATAAGAGGGCAATAGCCTGGTTATTCTAGTGCTATGCAATGTCTTCAAAGTCTTATACGATGTTCTTCATTGACGGTCAGTCATTACAAAACAACAACTTTTACCGTTGCTGACGGATTAGATTCGCACGTCTTATGATATTCTGTATCTGTCTCGGAGTACCTTAATGTTTTCTCAATGAAATATATATTGCAAGCAAGTAGAAATTCTTTATCTTGAACTTTTTAGCCTTTCCGAAAATCTCATTCGCTTCCTTCACAGCTTACTCACTCTGCAGATAGGAGGACACTTCTTCTCGCTTCTCAACTACTCCTTCACCTGCATGAATACTCTAAAAGCTCTTTTAACTCCTGTGTGAATACAACCGGAAGTTTAGCAAATCATGCACTTGTCGTGTATGATCCGCTCTATATCCAGAATTTGAAGAAGTCTATCGAGTTGAATATAACTAGATAATTTAATAAACATAAATATTAATAAATACCAGAATTTGATGTGAGTGATTTAGGGGAACCAAAGAGGAACTAAACAGATTGTTTACGAACTAAATAGATCGTGTTTTGAACAGCAGTGTTTCCTAATGCGAGTCCATTGTTTTACTTGTGCTTCTTCAAACTCAGTGTGTTACATTAATAAAAGTGGTCTGCAGGAGTCGTAACTGCTCGTACACATTGCTTTGAGAACATGTGTATGGCCATTTATGACGCCTTGCCGGCCACAACGAACGACGTTCCCGACTGTCTTCTGTGGCTCAATGGGCTACTCCACCATTCTATAGCTTTAAGAAAATCGTTTTGGGTAAGTGTTTGACTTATTAAAAATGAATTTTACTTTCTCCTTCGACTTGTATCATATGCATATAACAGGGCAATAGCCTGGTTATTCTAGTGCTATGCAATGTCTTCAAAGTCTTATACGATGTTCTTCATTGACGGTCAGTCTTTACAACACAACAACTTTTACCGTTGCTGACGGATTAGTTTCGCACGTCTTATGATATTCTGTATCTGTCTCGGAGTACCTTAATGTTTTCTCAATGAAATATATATTGCAAGCAAGTAGAAATTCTTTATCTTGAACTTTTTAGCCTTTCCGAAAATCTCCTTCGCTTCCTTCACAGCTTACTCACTCTGCAGATAGGAGAACACATCTTCTCGCTTCTCAACTACTCCTTCACCTGCATGAATACTCTAAAAGCTCTTTTAACTCCTGTGTGAATACAACCGGAAGTTTAGCAAATCATGCACTTGTGTATGATCCGCTCTATATCCAGTATTTGAAGAAGTCTGTCGAGTTGAATATAACTAGATAATTTAATAAACATAAATGTTAATAAATACCAGAATTTGATGTGAGTGATTTAGGGGAACCAAAGAGGAACTAAACAGATTGTTTACGAACTAAATAGATCGTGTTTTGAACAGCAGTGTTTCCTAATGCGAGTCCATTGTTTTACTTGTGCTTCTTCAAACTCAGTGTGTTACATTAATAAAAGTGGTCTGCAGGAGTCGTAACTGGTCGTACACACTGCTTTGAGAACATGTGTATGGCCATTTATGACGCCTTGCCGGCCATAACGAACGACGTTCCCGACTGTCTTCTGTGACTCATTGGGCTACTCCACCATTCTATAGCTTTAAGAAAATCGTTTTGGGTAAGTGTTTGACTTATTAAAAATGAATTTTACTTTCTTCTTCGACTTGTATCATATGCATATAAGAGGGCAATAGCCTGGTTATTCTAGTGCTATGCAATGTCTTCAAAGTCTTATACGATGTTCTTCATTGACGGTCAGTCATTACAAAACAACAACTTTTACCGTTGCTGACGGATTAGATTCGCACGTCTTATGATATTCTGCATTTGTCTCGGAGTACCTTAATGTTTTCTCAATGAAATATATATTGCAAGCAAGTAGAAATTCTTTATCTTGAACTTTTTAGCCTTTCCGAAAATCTCCTTCGCTTCCTTCACAGCTTACTCACTCTGCAGATAGGAGGACACTTCTTCTCGCTTCTCAACTACTCCTTCACCTGCATGAATACTCTAAAAGCTCTTTTAACTCCTGTGTGAATACAACCGGAAGTTTAGCAAATCATGCACTTGTCGTGTATGATCCGCTCCATATCCAGAATTTGAAGAAGTCTATCAAGTTGAATATAACTAGATAATTTAATAAACATAAATGTTAATAAATACCAGAATTTGATGTGAGTGATTTAGGGGAACCAAAGAGGAACTAAACAGATTGTATACGAACTAAATAGATCGTGTTTTGAACAGCAGTATTTCCTAATGCGAGTCCATTGTTTTACTTGTGCTTCTTCAAACTCAGTGTGTTACATTAATAAAAGTGGTCTGCAGGAGTCGTAGCTGGTCGTACACAATGCTTTGAGAACATGTGTATCTCCATTTATGACGCCTTGCCGGCCATAACGAACGACGCTCCCGACTGTCTTCTGTGGCTCATTGGGCTACTCCACCATTCTATAGCTTTAAGAAAATCGTTTTGGGTAAGTGTTTGATTTATTAAAAATGAATTTTACTTTCTCCTTCGACTTGTATCATATGCATATAAGAGGGCAATAGCCTGGTTATTCTAGTGCTATGCAATGTCTTCAAAGTCTTATACGATGTTCTTCATTGACGGTCAGTCATTACAAAACAACAACTTTTACCGTTGCTGACGGATTAGATTCGCACGTCTTATGATATTCTGTATTTGTCTCGGAGTACCTTAATGTTTTCTCAATGAAATATATATTGCAAGCAAGTAGAAATTCTTTATCTTGAACTTTTTAGCCTTTCCGAAAATCTCCTTCGCTTCCTTCACAGCTTACTCACTCTGCAGATAGGAGAACACTTCTTCTCGCTTCTCAACTACTCCTTCACCTGCATGAATACTCTAAAAGCTCTTTTAACTCCTGTGTGAATACAACCGGAAGTTTAGCAAAACATGCACTTGTCGTGTATGATCCGCTCTATATCCAGAATTTGAAGAAGTCTATCAAGTTGAATATAACTAGATAATTTAATAAACATAAATGTTAATAAATACCAGAATTTGATGTGAGTGATTTAGGGGAACCAAAGAGGAACTAAACAGATTGTATACGAACTAAATAGATCGTGTTTTGAACAGCAGTATTTCCTAATGCGAGTCCATTGTTTTACTTGTGCTTCTTCAAACTCAGTGTGTTACATTAATAAAAGTGGTCTGCAGGAGTCGTAACTGGTCGTACACATTGCTTTGAGAACATGTGTATCTCCATTTATGACGCCTTGCCGGCCATAACGAACGACGTTCCCGACTGTCTTCTGTGGCTCATTGGGCTACTCCACCATTCTATAGCTTTAAGAAAATCGTTTTGGGTAAGTGTTTGATTTATTAAAAATGATTTTAACTTTCTCCTTCGACTTGTATCATATGCATATAACAGGGCAATAGCCTGGTTATTCTAGTGCTATGCAATGTCTTCAAAGTCTTATACGATGTTCTTCATTGACGGTCAGTCATTACAAAACAACAACTTTTACCGTTGCTGACGGATTTGATTCGCACGTCTTATGATATTCTGTATTTGTCTCGGAGTACCTTAATGTTTTGTCAATGAAATATATATTGCAAGCAAGTAGAAATTCTTTATCTTGAACTTTTTAGCCTTTCCGAAAATCTCCTTCGCTTCCTTCACAGCTTACTCACTCTGCAGATAGGAGAACACTTCTTCTCGCTTCTCAACTACTCCTTCACCTGCATGAATACTCTAAAAGCTCTTTTAACTCCTGTGTGAATACAACCGGAAGTTTAGCAAATCATGCACTTGTCGTGTATGATCCGCTCCATATCCAGAATTTGAAGATGTCTATCAAGTTGAATATAACTAGATAATTTAATAAACATAAATGTTAATAAATACCAGAATTTGATGTGAGTGATTTAGGGGAACCAAAGAGGAACTAAACAGATTGTATACGAACTAAATAGATCGTGTTTTGAACAGCAGTATTTCCTAATGCGAGTCCATTGTTTTACTTGTGCTTCTTCAAACTCAGTGTGTTACATTAATAAAAGTGGTCTGCAGGAGTCGTAACTGGTCGTACACATTGCTTTGAGAACATGTGTATCTCCATTTATGACGCCTTGCCGCCCATAACGAACGACGTTCCCGACTGTCTTCTGTGGCTCATTGGGCTACTCCACCATTCTATAGCTTTAAGAAAATCGTTTTGGGTAAGTGTTTGATTTATTAAAATGATTTTAACTTTCTCCTTCGACTTGTATCATATGCATATAACAGGGCAATAGCCTGGTTATTCTAGTGCTATGCAATGTCTTCAAAGTCTTATACGATGTTCTTCATTGACGGTCAGTCATTACAAAACAACAACTTTTACCATTGCTGACGGATTTGATTCGCACGTCTTATGATATTCTGTATTTGTCTCGGAGTACCTTAATGTTTTCTCAATGAAATATATATTGCAAGCAAGTAGAAATTCTTTATCTTGAACTTTTTAGCCTTTCCGAAAATCTCCTCCGCTTCCTTCACAGCTTACTCACTCTGCAGATAGGAGAACACTTCTTCTCGCTTCTCAACTACTCCTTCACCTGCATGAATACTCTAAAAGCTCTTTTAACTCCTGTGTGAATACAACCGGAAGTTTAGCAAATCATGCACTTGTCGTGTATGATCCGCTCTATATCCAGAATTTGAAGAAGTCTATCGAGTTGAATATAACTAGATAAATTAATAAACATTAATGTTAATAAATACCTGAATTTGATGTGAGTGATTTAGGGGAACCAAAGAGGAACTAAACAGATTGTTTACGAACTAAATAGATCGTGTTTTGAACAGCAGTATTTCCTAATGCGAGTCCATTGTTTTACTTGTGCTTCTTCAAACTCAGTGTGTTACATTAATAAAAGTGGTCTGCAGGAGTTGTAACTGGTCGTACACATTGCTTTGAGAACATGTGTATCTCCATTTATGACGCCTTGCCGGCTATAACGAACGACGTTCCCGACTGTCTTCTGTGGCTCATTGGACTACTCCACCATTCTATAGCTTTAAGAAAATCGTTTTGTGTAAGTGTTTGACTTATTAAAAATGAATTTTACTTTCTCCTCCGACTTGTATCATATGCATATAACAGGACAATAGCCTGGTTATTCTAGTGCTATGCAATGTCTTCAAAGTCTAATACGATGTTCTTCATTGACGGTCAGTCATTACAAAACAACAACTTTTACCGTTGCTGACGGATTAGATTCGCACGTCTTATGATATTCTGTATGTGTCTCGGAGTACCTTAATGTTTTCTCAATGAAATATATATTGCAAGCAAGTAGAAACTCTTTATCTTGAACTTTTTAGCCTTCCCGAAAATCTCCTTCGCTTCCTTCACATTTTACTCAGTCTGCAGATAGGAGAACACTTCTTCTCGCTTCTCAACTACTCCTTCACCTGCATGAATACTCTAAAAGCTCCTTTAACTCCTGTGTGAATACAACCGGAAGTTTAGCAAATCATGCACTTGTCGTGTATGATCCGCTCTATATCCAGAATTTGAAGAAGTCTATCGAGTTGAATATAACTAGATAATTTAATAAAAATAAATGTTAATATAAATACCAGCATTAGAAGTAAGTGATTTGGGGGAACCACAGAGGAGCTAAACATATTGCTTAGAATCAAAATAGATATTGTTTTGAACTGCAGTATTTCCTGATGCGAGTCCACTGTTTTACTTGTGCGTCTTCAAGCCCAGTGTGTTACATTACTAAGAGTGGTCTGCAGGAGTCATAAGTGGCCATACGCATTGCTTTAAGAACATGTGTATGCCGACTTATGACGCCTTGCCGGCCATAACGAACGACGTTCCCGATTGTTTGCTGTGGCTCATTGTCCTACTCCGTCGTCCCATAACTTTAAGTAAATCGTTATGGGTAAGTGTTTGATTTATTAAAAATGCATATAATAGAACGATAGCCTGCTTATTGTAATGCTATGCAATGTCTTTAAAGTCTTATACGATGTTCTTCATTGATGGTCAGTCATTACAAAACAACAACTTTTACCGTTGCTGACGGATTAGATTCGCACGTCTTATGATATTCTGTATTTGTCTCGGAGTACCTTAATGTTTTCTCAATGAAATATATATTGCAAGCAAGTAGAAATTCTTTATCTTGAACTTTTTAGCCTTTCCGAAAATCTCCTTCGCTTCCTTCACAGCTTACTCACTCTGCAGATAGGAGAACACTTCTTCTCGCTTCTCAACTACTCCTTCACCTGCATGAATACTCTAAAAGCTCTTTTAACTCCTGTGTGAATACAACCGGAAGTTTAGCAAATCATGCACTTGTCGTGTATGATCCGCTCTATATCCAGAATTTGAAGAAGTCTATCAAGTGGAATATAACTAGATAATTTAATAAACATAAATGTTAATAAATACCAGAATTTGATGTGAGTGATTTAGGGGAACCAAAGAGGAACTAAACAGATTGTATACGAACTACATAGATCGTGTTTTGAACAGCAGTATTTCCTAAAGCGAGTCCATTGTTTTACTTGTGCTTCTTCAAACTCAGTGTGTTACATTAATAAAAGTGGTCTGCAGGAGTCGTAACTGGTCGTACACATTGCTTTGAGAACATGTGTATCTCCATTTATGACGCCTTGCCGGCCATAACGAACGACGTTCCCGACTGTCTTCTGTGGCTCATTGGGCTACTCCACCATTCTATAGCTTTAAGAAAATCGTTTTGGGTAAGTGTTTGATTTATTAAAAATGAATTTTACTTTCTCCTTCGACTTGTATCATATGCATATAACAGGGCAATAGCCTGGTTATTCTAGTGCTATGCATTGTCTTCAAAGTCTTATTTGATGTTCTTCATTGACGGTCAGTCATTACAAAACAACAACTTTTACCATTGCTGACGGATTAGATTCGCACGTCTTATGATATTCTGTATTTGTCTCGGAGTACCTTAATGTTTTCTCAATGAAATATATATTGCAAGCAAGTAGAAATTCTTTATCTTGAACTTTTTAGCCTTTCCGAAAATCTCCTTCGCTTCCTTCACAGCTTACTCACTCTGCAGATAGGAGAACACTTCTTCTCGCTTCTCAACTACTCCTTCACCTGCATGAATACTCTAAAAGCTCTTTTAACTCCTGTGTGAATACAACCGGAAGTTTAGCAAATCATGCACTTGTCGTGTATGATCCGCTCTATATCCAGAATTTGAAGAAGTCTATCAAGTTGAATATAACTAGATAATTTAATAAACATAAATGTTAATAAATACCAGAATTTGATGTGAGTGATTTAGGGGAACCAAAGAGGAACCAAACAGATTGTATACGAACTAAATAGATCGTGTTTTGAACAGCAGTATTTCCTAATGCGAGTCCATTGTTTTACTTGTGCTTCTTCAAACTCAGTGTGTTACATTAATAAAAGTGGTCTGCAGGAGTCGTAGCTGGTCGTACACATTGCTTTGAGAACATGTGTATCTCCATTTATGACGCCTTGCCGGCCATAACGAACGACGTTCCCGACTGTCTTCTGTGGCTCATTGGGCTACTCCACCATTCTATAGCTTTAAGAAAATCGTTTCGGGTAAGTGTTTGATTTATTAAAAATGAATTTTACTTTCTCCTTCGACTTGTATCATATGCATATAACAGGGCAATAGCCTGGTTATTCTAGTGCTATGCAATGTCTTCAAAGTCTTATACGATGTTCTTCATTGACGGTCAGTCTTTACAAAACAACAACTTTTACCGTTGCTGACGGATTAGATTCGCACGTCTTATGATATTCTGTATCTGTCTCGGAGTACCGTAATGTTTTCTCAATGAAATATATATTGCAAGCAAGTAGAAATTCTTTATCTTGAACTTTTTAGCCTTTCCGAAAATCTCCTTCGCTTCCTTCACAGCTTACTCACTCTGCAGATAGGAGAACACTTCTTCTCGCTTCTCAACTACTCCTTCACCTGCATGAATACTCTAAGAGCTCTTTTAACTCCTGTGTGAATACAACCGGAAGTTTAGCAAATCATGCACTTGTCGTGTATGATCCGCTCTATATCCAGAATTAGAAGAAGTCTATCGAGTTGAATATAACTGGATAATTTAATAAACATTAATGTTAATAAATACCAGAATTTGATGTGAGTGATTTAGGGGAACCAAAGAGGAACTAAACAGATTGTTTACGAACTAAATAGATCGTGTTTTGAGCAGCAGTATTTCCTAATGCGAGTCCATTGTTTTACTTGTGCTTCTTCAAACTCAGTGTGTTACATTAATAAAAGTGGTCTGCAGGAGTCGTAACTGGTCGTACACATTGCTTTGAGAACATGTGTATCTCCATTTATGACGCCTTGCCGGCCATAACGAACGACGTTCCCGACTGTCTTCTGTGGCTCATTGGGCTACTCCACCATTCTATAGCTTTATGAAAATCGTTTTGGGTAAGTGTTTGACTTATTAAAAATGAATTTTACTTTCTCCTTCGACTTGTATCATATGCATATAACAGGGCAATAGCCTGGTTATTCTAGTGCTATGCAATGTCTTCAAAGTCTTATACGATGTTCTTCATTGACGGTCAGTCATTACAAAACAACAACTTTTACCGTTGCTGACGGATTAGATTCGCACGTCTTATGATATTCTGTATGTGTCTCGGAGTACCTTAATGTTTTCTCAATGAAATATATATTGCAAGCAAGTAGAAACTCTTTATCTTGAACTTTTTAGCCTTTCCGAAAATCTCCTTCGCTTCCTTCACATTTTACTCAGTCTGCAGATAGGAGAACACTTCTTCTCGCTTCTCAACTACTCCTTCACCTGCATGAATACTCTAAAAGCTCCTTTAACTCCTGTGTGAATACAACCGGAAGTTTAGCAAATCATGCACTTGTCGTGTATGATCCGCTCTATATCCAGAATTTGAAGAAGTCTATCGAGTTGAATATAACTAGATAATTTAATAAAAATAAATGTTAATATAAATACCAGCATTAGAAGTAAGTGATTTGGGGGAACCACAGAGGAGCTAAACATATTGCTTAGAATCAAAATAGATATTGTTTCGAACTGCAGTATTTCCTGATGCGAGTCCACTGTTTTACTTGTGCGTCTTCAAGCCCAGTGTGTTACATTACTAAGAGTGGTCTGCAGGAGTCATAAGTGGCCATACGCATTGCTTTAAGAACATGTGTATGCCGACTTATGACGCCTTGCCGGCCATAACGAACGACGTTCCCGACTGTCTTCTGTGGCTCATTGGGCTACTCCACCATTCTATAGCTTTAAGAAAATCGTTTTGGGTAAGTGTTTGATTTATTAAAAATGAATTTTACTTTCTCCTTCGACTTGTATCATATGCATATAACAGGGCAATAGCCTGGTTATTCTAGTGCTATGCAATGTCTTCAAAGTCTTATACGATGTTCTTCATTGACGGTCAGTCTTTACAAAACAACAACTTTTACCGTTGCTGACGGATTAGATTCGCACGTCTTATGATATTCTGTATCTGTCTCGGAGTACCGTAATGTTTTCTCAATGAAATATATATTGCAAGCAAGTAGAAATTCTTTATCTTGAACTTTTTAGCCTTTCCGAAAATCTCCTTCGCTTCCTTCACAGCTTACTCACTCTGCAGATAGGAGAACACTTCTTCTCGCTTCTCAACTACTCCTTCACCTGCATGAATACTCTAAGAGCTCTTTTAACTCCTGTGTGAATACAACCGGAAGTTTAGCAAATCATGCACTTGTCGTGTATGATCCGCTCTATATCCAGAATTAGAAGAAGTCTATCGAGTTGAATATAACTGGATAATTTAATAAACATTAATGTTAATAAATACCAGAATTTGATGTGAGTGATTTAGGGGAACCAAAGAGGAACTAAACAGATTGTTTACGAACTAAATAGATCGTGTTTTGAGCAGCAGTATTTCCTAATGCGAGTCCATTGTTTTACTTGTGCTTCTTCAAACTCAGTGTGTTACATTAATAAAAGTGGTCTGCAGGAGTCGTAACTGGTCGTACACATTGCTTTGAGAACTTGTGTATCTCCATTTATGACGCCTTGCCGGCCATAACGAACGACGTTCCCGACTGTCTTCTGTGGCTCATTGGGCTACTCCACCATTCTATAGCTTTAAGAAAATCGTTTTGGGTAAGTGTTTGACTTATTAAAAATGAATTTTACTTTCTCCTTCGACTTGTATCATATGCATATAACAGGGCAATAGCCTGGTTATTCTAGTGCTATGCAATGTCTTCAAAGTCTTATACGATGTTCTTCATTGACGGTCAGTCATTACAAAACAACAACTTTTACCGTTGCTGACGGATTAGATTCGCACGTCTTATGATATTCTGCATTTGTCTCGGAGTACCTTAATGTTTTCTCAATGAAATATATATTGCAAGCAAGTAGAAATTCTTTATCTTGAACTTTTAAGCCTTTCCGAAAATCTCCTTCGCTTCCTTCACAGCTTACTCACTCTGCAGATAGGAGAACACTTCTTCTCGCTTCTCAACTACTCCTTCACCTGCATGAATACTCTAAAAGCTCTTTTAACTCCTGTGTGAATACAACCGGAAGTTTAGCAAATCATGCACTTGTCGTGTATGATCCGCTCCATATCCAGAATTTGAAGAAGTCTATCAAGTTGAATATAACTAGATAATTTAATAAACATAAATGTTAATAAATACCAGAATTTGATGTGAGTGATTTAGGGGAACCAAAGAGGAACCAAACAGATTGTATACGAACTAAATAGATCGTGTTTTGAACAGCAGTATTTCCTAATGCGAGTCCATTGTTTTACTTGTGCTTCTTCAAACTCAGTGTGTTACATTAATAAAAGTGGTCTGCAGGAGTCGTAACTGGTCGTACACATTGCTTTGACAACATGTGTATCTCCATTTATGACGCCTTGCCGGCCATAACGAACGACGTTCCCGACTGTCTTCTGTGGCTCATTGGGCTACTCCACCATTCTATAGCTTTAAGAAAATCGTTTTGGGTAAGTGTTTGATTTATTAAAAATGAATTTTACTTTCTCCTTCGACTTGTATCATATGCATATAACAGGGCAATAGCCTGGTTATTCTAGTGCTATGCAATGTCTTCAAAGTCTTATACGATGTTCTTCATTGACGGTCAGTCATTACAAAACAACAACTTTTACCGTTGCTGACGGATTAGATTCGCACGTCTTATGATATTCTGTATTTGTCTCGGAGTACCTTAATGTTTTCTCAATGAAATATATATTGCAAGCAAGTAGAAATTCTTTATCTTGAACTTTTTAGCCTTTCCGAAAATCTCCTCCGCTTCCTTCACAGCTTACTCACTCTGCAGATAGGAGAACACTTCTTCTCGCTTCTCAACTACTCCTTCACCTGCATGAATACTCTAAAAGCTCTTTTAACTCCTGTGTAAATACAACCGGTAGTTTAGCAAATCATGCACTTGTCGTGTATGATCCGCTCTATATCCATAATTTGAAGAAGTCTATCGAGTTGAATATAACTAGATAATTTAATAAACATTAATGTTAATAAATACCTGAATTTGATGTGAGTGATTTAGGGGAACCAAAGAGGAACTAAACAGATTGTTTACGAACTAAATAGATCGTGTTTTGAACAGCAGTATTTCCTAATGCGAGTCCATTGTTTTACTTGTGCTTCTTCAAACTCAGTGTGTTACATTAATAAAAGTGGTCTGCAGGAGTCGTAACTGGTCGTACACATTGCTTTGAGAACATGTGTATCTCCATTTATGACGCCTTGCCGGCCATAACGAACGACGTTCCCGACTGTCTTCTGTGGCTCATTGGGCTACTCCACCATTCTATAGCTTTAAGAAAATCGTTTTGGGTAAGTGTTTGACTTATTAAAAATGAATTTTACTTTCTCCTTCGACTTGTATCATATGCATATAACAGGGCAATAGCCTGGTTATTCTAGTGCTATGCAATGTCTTCAAAGTCTTATTTGATGTTCTTCATTGACGGTCAGTCATTACAAAACAACAACTTTTACCGTTGCTGACGGATTAGATTCGCACGTCTTATGATATTCTGTATTTGTCTCGGAGTACCTTAATGTTTTCTCAATGAAATATATATTGCAAGCAAGTAGAAATTCTTTATCTTGAACTTTTTAGCCTTTCCGAAAATCTCCTTCGCTTCCTTCACAGCTTACTCACTCTGCAGATAGGAGAACACTTCTTCTCGCTTCTCAACTACTCCTTCACCTGCATGAATACTCTAAAAGCTCTTTTAACTCCTGTGTGAATACAACCGGAAGTTTAGCAAATCATGCACTTGTCGTGTATGATCCGCTCTATATCCAGAATTTGAAGAAGTCTATCAAGTTGAATATAACTAGATAATTTAATAAACATAAATGTTAATAAATACCAGAATTTGATGTGAGTGATTTAGGGGAACCAAAGAGGAACCAAACAGATTGTATACGAACTAAATAGATCGTGTTTTGAACAGCAGTATTTCCTAATGCGAGTCCATTGTTTTACTTGTGCTTCTTCAAACTCAGTGTGTTACATTAATAAAAGTGGTCTGCAGGAGTCGTAGCAGGTCGTACACATTGCTTTGAGAACATGTGTATCTCCATTTATGACGCCTTGCCGGCCATAACGAACGACGTTCCCGACTGTCTTCTGTGGCTCATTGGGCTACTCCACCATTCTATAGCTTTAAGAAAATCGTTTTGGGTAAGTGTTTGATTTATTAAAAATGAATTTTACTTTCTCCTTCGACTTGTATCATATGCATATAACAGGGCAATAGCCTGGTTATTCTAGTGCTATGCAATGTCTTCAAAGTCTTATACGATGTTCTTCATTGACGGTCAGTCATTACAAAACAACAACTTTTACCATTGCTGACGGATTTGATTCGCACGTCTTATGATATTCTGTATTTGTCTCGGAGTACCTTAATGTTTTCTCAATGAAATATATATTGCAAGCAAGTAGAAATTCTTTATCTTGAACTTTTTAGCCTTTCCGAAAATCTCCTTCGCTTCCTTCACAGCTTACTCACTCTGCAGATAGGAGAACACTTCTTCTCGCTTCTCAACTACTCCTTCACCTGCATGAATACTCTAAAAGCTCTTTTAACTCCTGTGTGAATACAACCGGAAGTTTAGCAAATCATGCACTTGTGTATGATCCGCTCTATATCCAGTATTTGAAGAAGTCTGTCGAGTTGAATATAACTAGTTAATTTAAAAACATTAATGTTAATAAATACCAGAATTTGATGTGAGTGATTTAGCGGAAGCAAAGAGGAACTAAACAGATTGTTTACGAACTAAATAGATCGTGTTTTGAACAGCAGTGTTTCCTAATGCGAGTCCATTGTTTTACTTGTGCTTCTTCAAACTCAGTGTGTTACATTAATAAAAGTGGTCTGCAGGAGTCGTAACTGGTCGTACACACTGCTTTGAGAACATGTGTATGGCCATTTATGACGCCTTGCCGGCCATAATGAACGACGTTCCCGACTGTCTTCTGTGGCTCATTGGGCTACTCCACCATTCTATAGCTTTACGAAAATCGTTTTGGGTAAGTGTTTGACTTATTAAAAATGAATTTTACTTTCTCTTTCGACTTGTATCATATGCATATAAGAGGGCAATAGCCTGGTTATTCTAGTGCTATGCAATGTCTTCAAAGTCTTATACGATGTTCTTCATTGACGGTCAGTCTTTACAAAACAACAACTTTTACCGTTGCTGACGGATTAGATTCGCACGTCTTATGATATTCTGTATCTGTCTCGGAGTACCGTAATGTTTTCTCAATGAAATATATATTGCAAGCAAGTAGAAATTCTTTATCTTGAACTTTTTAGCCTTTCCGAAAATCTCCTTCGCTTCCTTCACAGCTTACTCACTCTGCAGATAGGAGAACACTTCTTCTCGCTTCTCAACTACTCCTTCACCTGCATGAATACTCTAAAAGCTCTTTTAACTCCTGTGTGAATACAACCGGAAGTTTAGCAAATCATGCACTTGTCGTGTATGATCCGCTCTATATCCAGAATTAGAAGAAGTCTATCGAGTTGAATATAACTGGATAACTTAATAAACATTAATGTTAATAAATACCAGAATTTGATGTGAGTGATTTAGGGGAACCAAAGAGGAACTAAACAGATTGTTTACGAACTAAATAGATCGTGTTTTGAACAGCAGTATTTCCTAATGCGAGTCCATTGTTTTACTTGTGCTTCTTCAAACTCAGTGTGTTACATTAATAAAAGTGGTCTGCAGGAGTCGTAACTGGTCGTACACATTGCTTTGAGAACATGTGTATCTCCATTTATGACGCCTTGCCGGCCATAACGAACGACGTTCCCGACTGTCTTCTGTGGCTCATTGGGCTACTCCACCATTCTATAGCTTTAAGAAAATCGTTTTGGGTAAGTGTTTGATTTATTAAAAATGAATTTTACTTTCTCCTTCGACTTGTATCATATGCATATAACAGGGCAATAGCCTGGTTATTCTAGTGCTATGCAATGTCTTCAAAGTCTTATACGATGTTCTTCATTGACGGTCAGTCATTACAAAACATCAACTTTTACCGTTGCTGACGGATTTGATTCGCACGTCTTATGATATTCTGTATTTGTCTCGGAGTACCTTAATATTTTCTCAATGAAATATATATTGCAAGCAAGTAGAAATTCTTTATCTTGAACTTTTTAGCCTTTCCGAAAATCTCCTTCGCTTCCTTCACAGCTTACTCACTCTGCAGATGGGAGAACACTTCTTCTCGCTTCTCAACTACTCCTTCACCTGCATGAATACTCTAAAAGCTCTTTTAACTCCTGTGTGAATACAACCGGAAGTTTAGCAAATCATGCACTTGTCGTGTATGATCCGCTCTATATCCAGAATTTGAAGAAGACTATCGAGTTGAATATAACTAGATAATTTAATAAACATTAATGTTAATAAATACCAGAATTTGATGTGAGTGATTTAGGGGAACCAAAGAGGAACTAAACAGATTGTTTACGAACTAAATAGATCGTGTTTTGAACAGCAGTATTTCCTAATGCGAGTCCATTGTTTTACTTGTGCTTCTTCAAACTCAGTGTGTTACATTAATAAAAGTGGTCTGCAGGAGTCGTAACTGGTCGTACACATTGCTTTGAGAACATGTATATCTCCATTTATGACGCCTTGCCGGCCATATCGAACGACGTTCCCGACTGTCTTCTGTGGCTCATTGGGCTACTCCACCATTCTATAGCATTAAGAAAATCGTTTTGGGTAAGTGTTTGACTTATTAAAAATGAATTTTACTTTCTCCTTCGACTTGTATCATATGCATATAAGAGGGCAATAGCCTGGTTATTCTAGTGCTATGCAATGTCTTCAAAGTCTTATACGATGTTCTTCATTGACGGTCAGTCTTTACAAAACAACAACTTTTACCGTTGCTGACGGATTAGATTCGCACGTCTTATGATATTCTGTATCTGTCTCGGAGTACCGTAATGTTTTCTCAATGAAATATATATTGCAAGCAAGTAGAAATTCTTTATCTTGAACTTTTTAGCCTTTCCGAAAATCTCCTTCGCTTCCTTCACAGCTTACTCACTCTGCAGATAGGAGAACACTTCTTCTCGCTTCTCAACTACTCCTTCACCTGCATGAATACTCTAAAAGCTCTTTTAACTCCTGTGTGAATACAACCGGAAGTTTAGCAAATCATGCACTTGTCGTGTATGATCCGCTCTATATCCAGAATTAGAAGAAGTCTATCGAGTTGAATATAACTGGATAATTTAATAAACATTAATGTTAATAAATACCAGAATTTGATGTGAGTGATTTAGGGGAACCAAAGAGGAACCAAACAGATTGTATACGAACTAAATAGATCGTGTTTTGAACAGCAGTATTTCCTAATGCGAGTCCATTGTTTTACTTGTGCTTCTTCAAACTCAGTGTGTTACATTAATAAAAGTGGTCTGCAGGAGTCGTAACTGGTCGTACACATTGCTTTGAGAACATGTGTATCTCCATTTATGACGCCTTGCCGGCCATAACGAACGACGTTCCCGACTGTCTTCTGTGGCTCATTGGGCTACTCCACCATTCTATAGCTTTAAGAAAATCGTTTTGGGTAAGTGTTTGATTTATTAAAAATGAATTTTACTTTCTCCTTCGACTTGTATCATATGCATATAACAGGGCAATAGCCTGGTTATTCTAGTGCTATGCAATGTCTTCAAAGTCTTATACGATGTTCTTCATTGACGGTCAGTCATTACAAAACAACAACTTTTACCGTTGCTGACGGATTAGATTCGCACGTCTTATGATATTCTGTATTTGTCTCGGAGTACCTTAATGTTTTCTCAATGAAATATATATTGCAAGCAAGTAGAAATTCTTTATCTTGAACTTTTTAGCCTTTCCGAAAATCTCCTCCGCTTCCTTCACAGCTTACTCACTCTGCAGATAGGAGAACACTTCTTCTCGCTTCTCAACTACTCCTTCACCTGCATGAATACTCTAAAAGCTCTTTTAACTCCTGTGTAAATACAACCGGTAGTTTAGCAAATCATGCACTTGTCGTGTATGATCCGCTCTATATCCATAATTTGAAGAAGTCTATCGAGTTGAATATAACTAGATAATTTAATAAACATTAATGTTAATAAATACCTGAATTTGATGTGAGTGATTTAGGGGAACCAAAGAGGAACTAAACAGATTGTTTACGAACTAAATAGATCGTGTTTTGAACAGCAGTATTTCCTAATGCGAGTCCATTGTTTTACTTGTGCTTCTTCAAACTCAGTGTGTTACATTAATAAAAGTGGTCTGCAGGAGTCGTAACTGGTCGTACACATTGCTTTGAGAACATGTGTATCTCCATTTATGACGCCTTGCCGGCCATAACGAACGACGTTCCCGACTGTCTTCTGTGGCTCATTGGGCTACTCCACCATTCTATAGCTTTAAGAAAATCGTTTTGGGTAAGTGTTTGACTTATTAAAAATGAATTTTACTTTCTCCTTCGACTTGTATCATATGCATATAACAGGGCAATAGCCTGGTTATTCTAGTGCTATGCAATGTCTTCAAAGTCTTATTTGATGTTCTTCATTGACGGTCAGTCATTACAAAACAACAACTTTTACCGTTGCTGACGGATTAGATTCGCACGTCTTATGATATTCTGTATTTGTCTCGGAGTACCTTAATGTTTTCTCAATGAAATATATATTGCAAGCAAGTAGAAATTCTTTATCTTGAACTTTTTAGCCTTTCCGAAAATCTCCTTCGCTTCCTTCACAGCTTACTCACTCTGCAGATAGGAGAACACTTCTTCTCGCTTCTCAACTACTCCTTCACCTGCATGAATACTCTAAAAGCTCTTTTAACTCCTGTGTGAATACAACCGGAAGTTTAGCAAATCATGCACTTGTCGTGTATGATCCGCTCTATATCCAGAATTTGAAGAAGTCTATCAAGTTGAATATAACTAGATAATTTAATAAACATAAATGTTAATAAATACCAGAATTTGAGGTGAGTGATTTAGGGGAACCAAAGAGGAACCAAACAGATTGTATACGAACTAAATAGATCGTGTTTTGAACAGCAGTATTTCCTAATGCGAGTCCATTGTTTTACTTGTGCTTCTTCAAACTCAGAGTGTTACATTAATAAAAGTGGTCTGCAGGAGTCGTAGCAGGTCGTACACATTGCTTTGAGAACATGTGTATCTCCATTTATGACGCCTTGCCGGCCATAACGAACGACGTTCCCGACTGTCTTCTGTGGCTCATTGGGCTACTCCACCATTCTATAGCTTTAAGAAAATCGTTTTGGGTAAGTGTTTGATTTATTAAAAATGAATTTTACTTTCTCCTTCGACTTGTATCATATGCATATAACAGGGCAATAGCCTGGTTATTCTAGTGCTATGCAATGTCTTCAAAGTCTTATACGATGTTCTTCATTGACGGTCAGTCATTACAAAACAACAACTTTTACCATTGCTGACGGATTTGATTCGCACGTCTTATGATATTCTGTATTTGTCTCGGAGTACCTTAATGTTTTCTCAATGAAATATATATTGCAAGCAAGTAGAAATTCTTTATCTTGAACTTTTTAGCCTTTCCGAAAATCTCCTTCGCTTCCTTCACAGCTTACTCACTCTGCAGATAGGAGAACACTTCTTCTCGCTTCTCAACTACTCCTTCACCTGCATGAATACTCTAAAAGCTCTTTTAACTCCTGTGTGAATACAACCGGAAGTTTAGCAAATCATGCACTTGTGTATGATCCGCTCTATATCCAGTATTTGAAGAAGTCTGTCGAGTTGAATATAACTAGTTAATTTAAAAACATTAATGTTAATAAATACCAGAATTTGATGTGAGTGATTTAGCGGAAGCAAAGAGGAACTAAACAGATTGTTTACGAACTAAATAGATCGTGTTTTGAACAGCAGTGTTTCCTAATGCGAGTCCATTGTTTTACTTGTGCTTCTTCAAACTCAGTGTGTTACATTAATAAAAGTGGTCTGCAGGAGTCGTAACTGGTCGTACACACTGCTTTGAGAACATGTGTATGGCCATTTATGACGCCTTGCCGGCCATAATGAACGACGTTCCCGACTGTCTTCTGTGGCTCATTGGGCTACTCCACCATTCTATAGCTTTACGAAAATCGTTTTGGGTAAGTGTTTGACTTATTAAAAATGAATTTTACTTTCTCTTTCGACTTGTATCATATGCATATAAGAGGGCAATAGCCTGGTTATTCTAGTGCTATGCAATGTCTTCAAAGTCTTATACGATGTTCTTCATTGACGGTCAGTCTTTACAAAACAACAACTTTTACCGTTGCTGACGGATTAGATTCGCACGTCTTATGATATTCTGTATCTGTCTCGGAGTACCGTAATGTTTTCTCAATGAAATATATATTGCAAGCAAGTAGAAATTCTTTATCTTGAACTTTTTAGCCTTTCCGAAAATCTCCTTCGCTTCCTTCACAGCTTACTCACTCTGCAGATAGGAGAACACTTCTTCTCGCTTCTCAACTACTCCTTCACCTGCATGAATACTCTAAAAGCTCTTTTAACTCCTGTGTGAATACAACCGGAAGTTTAGCAAATCATGCACTTGTCGTGTATGATCCGCTCTATATCCAGAATTAGAAGAAGTCTATCGAGTTGAATATAACTGGATAACTTAATAAACATTAATGTTAATAAATACCAGAATTTGATGTGAGTGATTTAGGGGAACCAAAGAGGAACTAAACAGATTGTTTACGAACTAAATAGATCGTGTTTTGAACAGCAGTATTTCCTAATGCGAGTCCATTGTTTTACTTGTGCTTCTTCAAACTCAGTGTGTTACATTAATAAAAGTGGTCTGCAGGAGTCGTAACTGGTCGTACACATTGCTTTGAGAACATGTGTATCTCCATTTATGACGCCTTGCCGGCCATAACGAACGACGTTCCCGACTGTCTTCTGTGGCTCATTGGGCTACTCCACCATTCTATAGCTTTAAGAAAATCGTTTTGGGTAAGTGTTTGATTTATTAAAAATGAATTTTACTTTCTCCTTCGACTTGTATCATATGCATATAACAGGGCAATAGCCTGGTTATTCTAGTGCTATGCAATGTCTTCAAAGTCTTATACGATGTTCTTCATTGACGGTCAGTCATTACAAAACATCAACTTTTACCGTTGCTGACGGATTTGATTCGCACGTCTTATGATATTCTGTATTTGTCTCGGAGTACCTTAATATTTTCTCAATGAAATATATATTGCAAGCAAGTAGAAATTCTTTATCTTGAACTTTTTAGCCTTTCCGAAAATCTCCTTCGCTTCCTTCACAGCTTACTCACTCTGCAGATGGGAGAACACTTCTTCTCGCTTCTCAACTACTCCTTCACCTGCATGAATACTCTAAAAGCTCTTTTAACTCCTGTGTGAATACAACCGGAAGTTTAGCAAATCATGCACTTGTCGTGTATGATCCGCTCTATATCCAGAATTTGAAGAAGACTATCGAGTTGAATATAACTAGATAATTTAATAAACATTAATGTTAATAAATACCAGAATTTGATGTGAGTGATTTAGGGGAACCAAAGAGGAACTAAACAGATTGTTTACGAACTAAATAGATCGTGTTTTGAACAGCAGTATTTCCTAATGCGAGTCCATTGTTTTACTTGTGCTTCTTCAAACTCAGTGTGTTACATTAATAAAAGTGGTCTGCAGGAGTCGTAACTGGTCGTACACATTGCTTTGAGAACATGTATATCTCCATTTATGACGCCTTGCCGGCCATATCGAACGACGTTCCCGACTGTCTTCTGTGGCTCATTGGGCTACTCCACCATTCTATAGCATTAAGAAAATCGTTTTGGGTAAGTGTTTGACTTATTAAAAATGAATTTTACTTTCTCCTTCGACTTGTATCATATGCATATAAGAGGGCAATAGCCTGGTTATTCTAGTGCTATGCAATGTCTTCAAAGTCTTATACGATGTTCTTCATTGACGGTCAGTCTTTACAAAACAACAACTTTTACCGTTGCTGACGGATTAGATTCGCACGTCTTATGATATTCTGTATCTGTCTCGGAGTACCGTAATGTTTTCTCAATGAAATATATATTGCAAGCAAGTAGAAATTCTTTATCTTGAACTTTTTAGCCTTTCCGAAAATCTCCTTCGCTTCCTTCACAGCTTACTCACTCTGCAGATAGGAGAACACTTCTTCTCGCTTCTCAACTACTCCTTCACCTGCATGAATACTCTAAAAGCTCTTTTAACTCCTGTGTGAATACAACCGGAAGTTTAGCAAATCATGCACTTGTCGTGTATGATCCGCTCTATATCCAGAATTAGAAGAAGTCTATCGAGTTGAATATAACTGGATAATTTAATAAACATTAATGTTAATAAATACCAGAATTTGATGTGAGTGATTTAGGGGAACCAAAGAGGAACTAAACAGATTGTTTACGAACTAAATAGATCGTGTTTTGAACAGCAGTATTTCCTAATGCGAGTCCATTGTTTTACTTGTGCTTCTTCAAACTCAGTGTGTTACATTAATAAAAGTGGTCTGCAGGAGTCGTAACTGGTCGTACACATTGCTTTGAGAACATGTGTATCTCCATTTATGACGCCTTGCCGGCCATAACGAACGACGTTCCCGACTGTCTTCTGTGGCTCATTGGGCTACTCCACCATTCTATAGCTTTAAGAAAATCGTTTTGGGTAAGTGTTTGATTTATTAAAAATGAATTTTACTTTCTCCTTCGACTTGTATCATATGCATATAACAGGGCAATAGCCTGGTTATTCTAGTGCTATGCAATGTCTTCAAAGTCTTATACGATGTTCTTCATTGACGGTCAGTCATTACAAAACATCAACTTTTACCGTTGCTGACGGATTTGATTCGCACGTCTTATGATATTCTGTATTTGTCTCGGAGTACCTTAATATTTTCTCAATGAAATATATATTGCAAGCAAGTAGAAATTCTTTATCTTGAACTTTTTAGCCTTTCCGAAAATCTCCTTCGCTTCCTTCACAGCTTACTCACTCTGCAGATGGGAGAACACTTCTTCTCGCTTCTCAACTACTCCTTCACCTGCATGAATACTCTAAAAGCTCTTTTAACTCCTGTGTGAATACAACCGGAAGTTTAGCAAATCATGCACTTGTGTATGATCCGCTCTATATCCAGAATTTGAAGAAGACTATCGAGTTGAATATAACTAGATAATTTAATAAACGTTAATGTTAATAAATACCAGAATTTGATGTGAGTGATTTAGGGGAACCAAAGAGGAACTAAACAGATTGTTTACGAACTAAATAGATCGTGTTTTGAACAGCAGTATTTCCTAATGCGAGTCCATTGTTTTACTTGTGCTTCTTCAAACTCAGTGTGTTACATTAATAAAAGTGGTCTGCAGGAGTCGTAACTGGTCGTACACATTGCATTGAGAACATGTATATCTCCATTTATGACGCCTTGCCGGCCATAACGAACGACGTTCCCGACTGTCTTCTGTGGCTCATTGGGCTACTCCACCATTCTATAGCTTTAAGAAAATCGTTTTGGGTAAGTGTTTGACTTATTAAAAATGAATTTTACTTTCTCCTTCGACTTGAATCATATGCATATAACAGGGCAATAGCCTGGTTATTCTAGTGCTATGCAATGTCTTCAAAGTCTTATACGATGTTCTTCATTGACGGTCAGTCATTACAAAACAACAAATTTTACCGTTGCTGACGGATTAGATTCGCACGTCTTATGATATTCTGTATTTGTCTCGGAGTACCTTAATGTTTTCTCAATGAAATATATATTGCAAGCAAGTAGAAATTCTTTATCTTGAACTTTTTAGCCTTTCCGAAAATCTCCTTCGCTTCCTTCACAGCTTACTCACTCTGCAGATGGGAGAACACTTCTTCTCGCTTCTCAACTACTCCTTCACCTGCATGAATACTCTAAAAGCTCTTTTAACTCCTGTGTGAATACAACCGGAAGTTTAGCAAATCATGCACTTGTCGTGTATGATCCGCTCTATATCCAGAATTTGAAGAAGACTATCGAGTTGAATATAACTAGATAATTTAATAAACGTTAATGTTAATAAATACCAGAATTTGATGTGAGTGATTTAGGGGAACCAAAGAGGAACTAAACAGATTGTTTACGAACTAAATAGATCGTGTTTTGAACAGCAGTATTTCCTAATGCGAGTCCATTGTTTCACTTGTGCGTCTTCAAACTCAGTGTGTTACATTAATAAAAGTGGTCTGCAGGAGTCGTAACTGGTCGTGCACATTGCTTTGAGAACATGTATATCTCCATTTATGACGCCTTGCCGGCCATAACGAACGACGTTCCCGACTGTCTTCTGTGGCTCATTGGGCTACTCCACCATTCTATAGCTTTAAGAAAATCGTTTTGGGTAAGTGTTTGACTTATTAAAAATGAATTTTACTTTCTCCTTCGACTTGTATCATATGCATATAACAGGGCAATAGCCTGGTTATTCTAGTGCTATGCAATGTCTTCAAAGTCTTATACGATGTTCTTCATTGACGGTCAGTCATTACAAAACAACAACTTTTACCGTTGCTGACGGATGAGATTCGCACGTCTTATGATATTCTGCATTTGTCTCGGAGTACCTTAATGTTTTCTCAATGAAATATATATTGAAAGCAAGTAGAAATTCTTTATCTTGAACTTTTTAGCCTTTCCGAAAATCTCCTTCGCTTCCTTCACAGCTTACTCACTCTGCAGATAGGAGAACACTTCTTCTCGCTTCTCAACTACTCCTTCACCTGCATGAATACTCTAAAAGCTCTTTTAACTCCTGTGTGAATACAACCGGAAGTTTAGCAAATCATGCACTTGTCGTGTATGATCCGCTCCATATCCAGAATTTGAAGAAGTCTATCAAGTTGAATATAACTAGATAATTTAATAAACATAAATGTTAATAAATACCAGAATTTGATGTGAGTGATTTAGGGGAACCAAAGAGGAACTAAACAGATTGTATACGAACTAAATAGATCGTGTTTTGAACAGCAGTATTTCCTAATGCGAGTCCATTGTTTTACTTGTGCTTCTTCAAACTCAGTGTGTTACATTAATAAAAGTGGTCTGCAGGAGTCGTAACTGGTCGTACACATTGCTTTGAGAACATGTGTATCTCCATATATGACGCCTTGCCGGCCATAACGAACGACGTTCCCGACTGTCTTCTGTGGCTCATTGGGCTACTCCACCATTCTATAGCTTTAAGAAAATCGTTTTGGGTAAGTGTTTGATTTATTAAAAATGAATTTTACTTTCTCCTTCGACTTGTATCATATGCATATAACAGGGCAATAGCCTGGTTATTCTAGTGCTATGCAATGTCTTCAAAGTCTTATACGATGTTCTTCATTGACGGTCAGTCATTACAAAACAACAAATTTTACCGTTGCTGACGGATTAGATTCGCACGTCTTATGATATTCTGTATTTGTCTCGGAGTACCTTAATGTTTTCTCAATGAAATATATATTGCAAGCAAGTAGAAATTCTTTATCTTGAACTTTTTAGCCTTTCCGAAAATCTCCTTCGCTTCCTTCACAGCTTACTCACTCTGCAGATAGGAGAACACTTCTTCTCGCTTCTCAACTACTCCTTCACCTGCATGAATACTCTAAAAGCTCTTTTAACTCCTGTGTGAATACAACCGGAAGTTTAGCAAATCATGCACTTGTCGTGTATGATCCGCTCTATATCCAGAATTTGAAGAAGTCTATCAAGTTGAATATAACTAGATAATTTAATAAACATAAATGTTAATAAATACCAGAATTTGATGTGAGTGATTTAGGGGAACCAAAGAGGAACTAAACAGATTGTATACGAACTAAATAGATCGTGTTTTGAACAGCAGTATTTCCTAATGCGAGTCCATTGTTTTACTTGTGCTTCTTCAAACTCAGTGTGTTACATTAATAAAAGTGGTCTGCAGGAGTCGTAACTGGTCGTACACATTGCTTTGAGAACATGTGTATCTCCATTTATGACGCCTTGCCGGCCATAACGAACGACGTTCCCGACTGTCTTCTGTGGCTCATTGGGCTACTCCACCATTCTATAGCTTTAAGAAAATCGTTTTGGGTAAGTGTTTGATTTATTAAAAATGATTTTAACTTTCTCCTTCGACTTGTATCATATGCATATAACAGGGCAATAGCCTGGTTATTCTAGTGCTATGCAATGTCTTCAAAGTCTTATACGATGTTCTTCATTGACGGTCAGTCATTACAAAACAACAACTTTTACCGTTGCTGACGGATTTGATTCGCACGTCTTATGATATTCTGTATTTGTCTCGGAGTACCTTAATGTTTTCTCAATGAAATATATATTGCAAGCAAGTAGAAATTCTTTATCTTGAACTTTTTAGCCTTTCCGAAAATCTCCTCCGCTTCCTTCACAGCTTACTCACTCTGCAGATAGGAGAACACTTCTTCTCGCTTCTCAACTACTCCTTCACCTGCATGAATACTCTAAAAGCTCTTTTAACTCCTGTGTGAATACAACCGGAAGTTTAGCAAATCATGCACTTGTCGTGTATGATCCGCTCTATATCCAGAATTTGAAGAAGTCTATCGAGTTGAATATAACTAGATAATTTAATAAACATTAATGTTAATAAATACCTGAATTTGATGTGAGTGTTTTAGGGGAACCAAAGAGGAACTAAACAGATTGTTTACGAACTAAATAGATCGTGTTTTGAACAGCAGTATTTCCTAATGCGAGTCCATTGTTTTACTTGTGCTTCTTCAAACTCAGTGTGTTACATTAATAAAAGTGGTCTGCAGGAGTCGTAACTGGTCGTACACATTGCTTTGAGAACATGTGTATCTCCATTTATGACGCCTTGCCGGCTATAACGAACGACGTTCCCGACTGTCTTCTGTGGCTCATTGGGCTACTCCACCATTCTATAGCTTTAAGAAAATCGTTTTGGGTAAGTGTTTGACTTATTAAAAATGAATTTTACTTTCTCCTTCGACTTGTATCATATGCATATAACAGGACAATAGCCTGGTTATTCTAGTGCTATGCAATGTCTTCAAAGTCTTATACGATGTTCTTCATTGACGGTCAGTCATTACAAAACAACAACTTTTACCGTTGCTGACGGATTAGATTCGCACGTCTTATGATATTCTGTATGTGTCTGGGAGTACCTTAATGTTTTCTCAATGAAATATATATTGCAAGCAAGTAGAAACTCTTTATCTTGAACTTTTTAGCCTTTCCGAAAATCTCCTTCGCTTCCTTCACAGCTTACTCACTCTGCAGATAGGAGAACACTTCTTCTCGCTTCTCAACTACTCCTTCACCTGCATGAATACTCTAAAAGCTCCTTTAACTCCTGTGTGAATACAACCGGAAGTTTAGCAAATCATGCACTTGTCGTGTATGATCCGCTCTATATCCAGAATTTGAAGAAGTCTATCGAGTTGAATATAACTAGATAATTTAATAAAAATAAATGTAAATATAAATACCAGCATTAGAAGTAAGTGATTTGGGGGAACCACAGAGGAGCTAAACATATTGCTTAGAATCTAAATAGATATTGTTTCAAACTGCAGTATTTCCTAATGCGAGTCCACTGTTTTACTTGTGCGTCTTCAAGCCCAGTGTGTTACATTACTAAGAGTGGTCTGCAGGAGTCATAAGTGGCCATACGCATTGCTTTAAGAACATGTGTATGCCGACTTATGACGCCTTGCCGGCCATAACGAACGACGTTCCCGATTGTCTGCTGTGGCTCATTGTCCTACTCCGTCGTCCCATAGCTTTAAGTAAATCGTTGTGGGTAAGTGTTTGATTTATTAAAAATGCATATAATAGAACGATAGCCTGCTTATTGTAATGCTATGCAATGTCTTTAAAGTCTTATACGATGTTCTTCATTGATGGTCAGTCATTACAAAACAACAACTTTTACCGTTGCTGACGGATTAGATTCGCACGTCTTATGATAATCTGTATTTGTCTCGGAGTACCTTAATGTTTTCTCAATGAAATATATATTGCAAGCAAGTAGAAATTCTTTATCTTGAACTTTTTAGCCTTTCCGAAAATCTCCTTCGCTTCCTTCACAGCTTACTCACTCTGCAGATAGGAGAACACTTCTTCTCGCTTCTCAACTACTCCTTCACCTGCATGAATACTCTAAAAGCTCTTTTAACTCCTGTGTGAATACAACCGGAAGTTTAGCAAATCATGCACTTGTCGTGTATGATCCGCTCTATATCCAGAATTTGAAGAAGTCTATCAAGTTGAATATAACTAGATAATTTAATAAACATGAAAGTTAATAAATACCAGAATTTGATGTGAGTGATTTAGGGGAACCAAAGAGGAACTAAACAGATTGTATACGAACTAAATAGATCGTGTTTTGAACAGCAGTATTTCCTAATGCGAGTCCATTGTTTTACTTGTGCTTCTTCAAACTCAGTGTGTTACATTAATAAAAGTGGTCTGCAGGAGTCGTAGCTGGTCGTACACATTGCTTTGAGAACATGTGTATCTCCATTTATGACGCCTTGCCGGCCATAACGAACGACGTTCCCGACTGTCTTCTGTGGCTCATTGGGCTACTCCACCATTCTATAGCTTTAAGAAAATCGTTTTGGGTAAGTGTTTGATTTATTAAAAATGAATTTTACTTTCTCCTTCGACTTGTATCATATGCATATAACAGGGCAATAGCCTGGTTATTCTAGTGCTATGCAATGTCTTCAAAGTCTTATACGATGTTCTTCATTGACGGTCAGTCATTACAAAACAACAACTTTTACCGTTGCTGACGGATTTGATTCGCACGTCTTATGATATTCTGTATTTGTCTCGGAGTACCTTAATGTTTTCTCAATGAAATATATATTGCAACCAAGTAGAAATTCTTTATCTTGAACTTTTTAGCCTTTCCGAAAATCTCCTTCGCTTCCTTCACAGCTTACTCACTCTGCAGATAGGAGAACACTTCTTCTCGCTTCTCAACTACTCCTTCACCTGCATGAATACTCTAAAAGCTCTTTTAACTCCTGTGTGAATACAACCGGTAGTTTAGCAAATCATGCACTTGTCGTGTATGATCCGCTCTATATCCAGAAATTGAAGAAGTCTATCGAGTTGAATATAACTAGATAATTTAATAACATAAATGTTAATAAATACCAGAATTTGATGTGAGTGATTTAGGGGAACCAAAGAGGAACTAAACAGATTGTTTACAAACTAAATAGATCGTGTTTTGAACAGTAGTATTTCCTAATGCGAGTCCATTGGTTTACTTGTGCTTCTTCGAACTCAGTGTGTTACATTAATAAAAGTGGTCTGCAGGAGTCGTAACTGGTCGTACACATTGCTTTGAGAACATGTGTATCTCCATTTATGACGCCTTGCCGGCCATAACGAACGACGTTCCCGACTGTCTTCTGTGGCTCATTGGGCTACTCCACCATTCTATAGCTTTAAGAAAATCGTTTTGGGTAAGTGTTTGATTTATTAAAAATGATTTTAACTTTCTCCTTCGACTTGTATCATATGCATATAACAGGGCAATAGCCTGGTTATTCTACTGCTATGCAATGTCTTCAAAGTCTTATACGATGTTCTTCATTGACGGTCAGTCATTACAAAACAACAACTTTTACCGTTGCTGACGGATTAGATTCGCACGTCTTATGATATTCTGTATGTGTCTCGGAGTACCTTAATGTTTTCTCAATGAAATATATATTGCAAGCAAGTAGAAATTCTTTATCTTGAACTTTTTAGCCTTTCCGAAAATCTCCTTCGCTTCCTTCACAGCTTACTCACTCTGCAGATGGGAGAACACTTCTTCTCGCTTCTCAACTACTCCTTCACCTGCATGAATACTCTAAAAGCTCCTTAAACTCCTGTGTGAATACAACCGGAAGTTTAGCAAATCATGCACTTGTCGTGTATGATCCGCTCTATATCCAGAATTTGAAGAAGTCTATCGAGTTGAATATAACTAGATAATTTAATAAACATAAATGTTAATATAAATACCAGCATTAGAAGTAAGTGATTTAGGGGAACCACAGAGGAGCTAAACATATTGCTTAGAATCTAAATAGATATTGTTTCGAACTGCAGTATTTCCTGATGCGAGTCCATTGTTTTACTTGTGCGTCTTCATGCCCAGTGTGTTACATTACTAAGAGTGATCTGCAGGAGTCATAAGTGGCCATACGCATTGCTTTAAGAACATGTGTATGCCGACTTAGGACGCCTTGCCGGCCATAACGAACGACGTTCCCGATTGTCTGCTGTGGCTCATTGTCCTACTGCGTCATCCCATAGCTTTAAGTAAATCGTTGTGGGTAAGTGTTTGATTTATTAAAAATGCATATAATAAAACGATAGCCTGCTTATTGTAATGCTATGCAATGTCTTTAAAGTCTTATACGATGTTCTTCATTGATGGTCAGTCATTACAAAACAACTTTAACCGTTGTTGACGGATTAGGTTCACACGTCCTGTAATATTCTATATTTATCTCGGAGTACCTTAATGTTTTGTCAATGAGATACATATTGCAAGCAAGTAGAAATCTGGAGGGGTTCTAACCCTTACTTCAATTAATGTATTTTAGTACTTCTGGGATTTTCCACAGTAAATGGAGTAAAACATTATTTTTCTTGAAAATACATTCTATCGTCCGTTTATATATTTTTTCTACTGACTGGCTAGAACTTAAGGATGGGCACCATCTTATTCTACACTAGAAATGAGAACTTCCTAATCTTTAATCCTAAAATTTCACTATCATTTGAATTTTCACTAACAATGTGATAAGCAGGTGAAACGACTAACTCAAATCTAGTTTCCTTATGAACACTACAGTACGACATTAGCACACTGTTTAGCACTCAGAGGCCTATACGTCAGGCGAAAGCGCTGTGTCGTTTCTGCTTCATTAGTGGTCATAAGCATTAATTCCTCCAACCTGAATCCCAATCTATTCTACAGCTTACAGCGTTACTTCAGTTTCATTATTTAGGATGGAGGGGGTGGTGTATGTGGCTTTGTGTCTTACTACATGATTTTTAATAAGTGGCAGCTGTTTCCGAGAAGCAAATGAAAATTTCATACACTGCTTTACGAAAGTGATTTTAAATGGCTACGAAACGGACGATGACTTGATGTCTCAATAAGGGTTCCGTCAAAATATCTTTTCTTTTAGTCATGTTGTACCACAAATTTATTTTCACTACAGTCTGATGCTCTATATAGTCATTAAAATTCTTACCTCCTAACCATTTAATCTGCATCATTCATCTGCAATGGCACTTTCCTAAGGTTATATTCTCTTCTTATTTCAACTCCTTACTGTCATCGTTTCATTTCCATATGGTGCTACAATCCAGATCAAAACTGTCAGAAAATATTAATTCTTACTTAAACATATGTATTGGATATCAAAAAAATTATTCTTTTTCACGAACCCATTTGTTGCTACTACCAACCTACATTTAATATCTAATAGTGCATCATCAGTTGCTTTACAACGTCTACTAAAAAATCTTTCTTACTACTTTTAATAGTGTGTAATTTCATATTCTATTTCCCTGAGGATTATTTGACTTATGTTGGCTGTATACCAAGCTCCTAGTTTAACTTCTGTTCACGAACGTACTGTAATATCTTCTCGCGACACTAGCCACTGCGTTCATTTATCTTCCAAGTTTGAATTTCTTCACCTTCAATTTAAACTGCCTTTTCGAAATTCCTCTTGTTTTCTTTCATACCTTGCCCACTGCAGCGACAGGAGAACGCTTCTACTCCCTTCTGACGTACCGCTCTCGCTTCATGATTTATTATTATTATTCTGGATTTACAATGTGAGTACATTTTTCCAGCACCTATTCTAGATTACAGTAGGTCACTAATTATTGTTCTCCACTCTTCCCTACTTGTCCATAAATCTTCAGGAATGTTGTTCTTCCTCATTGCTGACTGAACTCCCTGTATCCATGTATCAGGTGGTCGTCCCCTTTTTCTTCTTCCAATTGGTACCCAGTCGATTATGCATTTTGGTAGCCTTTCCTGTTCCATTCGTCTGATGTGTCCATACCATTTAAGTTGTTTGTGCTCGATGAAATCAATAATTGAATTTTTATATTTCATCTTGTCTCTGATTACTTCATTTCTTATTCTTTCTCGTCTCGATATTCTTGCTGAACGTCTCCAGAAATCCATTTCTGTGGCTAATAATTTTGATTTCAGTTGCCATTTTGTTGTCCACACTTCTGAACCATATGTAATAATGCTCCTAACAATTGTTTTAAAAATCCTTATTTTGTTATAAGTTGTTATGTGTTTGTCCCAGAGAATTCCATTCAATAAAGAGATTGTCGTCTTTCCAGAATTTATTCTTGATCTAATTTCTTTGTCGCTTCATGATTTAGCTTATAAATTTTATGATTGCCGTCAGACTGCAGCGGAAACTGTATATAATCATTCACTTGCTGTGTATGACGCTACGCTCAGAATTTAAAGAAGTTTATTCAGTTCATTGTAAGTACAGAATTTAAAAACCTAAAAATATATTCAAGTATTATCGCTTAAAATGAGTGATTAAAAGAAACTACAGCAGACCTAAACGAGGTTACTGTACTTACAGTGTTCTACTTGTTCGCCGCCACTCTGTGTGCTACGCTAATAATGGTGGTCTGTAGGGGACGTAATTACGCAAACACATTGAGTTTAGAAATGCAGCTGCCCACTTATGATGCCTTACAGGCCATAAATTCAAACGTGGGAAAATGTGTAATTTATTAAATCCCAATTTTATTTTAGTTTAATACCGCTTAGTGCTGCGATATGCGATGTCTCCAGAGTCCTTCATTGTCGGTCAGTCATTGCAGAGCACTAAAGATATTCGTTATAGACGAGTCAGATTCGCACCTCTTACGGTAACTTGTTTTTATTCTGGATTAGTTTTATGATTACTCTATAAAAATAATTTCTATGCCTGTGTGTACTTGGAGAGCATTCATCAATTTTTATCGTATCACATTCTACGTAACGTCTGCTGTTTTCAATGAGAATAGCTTAATACACCTGTTGTTACTTTTTCTTAATGGCTGCCAAGAATGTTCTCACAGAATGTACTCCATAATATTCTACACTACAAGTAAATGTTATTCTCATGGTTGTTTTTGTGGTCCTCCGTTCGAGAACCTGCAAACCGTAAACATGCTCCGGTATCCCCGTAAAACTTTATCCCCCGCCCCAATCTCTTCCAATAATTCCGCATCTGACAATCGCTTGATTCCTCAGTAAGTGTTGTATCAACTGTTTCCTTCTTTTCATGTAGTTGTACCGTAAATTCCTCTTCATCACCGTTCGATTCTTTACCAGTTATTAGATATCCGATGGACCCACCTAATCTTCAGCATCATATTCCCAACGTTTATTTTATCTCCTTCTGAAATTGTTTGTCGTCTGTGTTTCATCTCCATATGAGGTTACACTCCAGATAAACACTTTCAGAAAGTACAACGTGTGATTTGATAATAAGAGATCTATTTGATATTCTGAAACTACTGTGTTTAAGAAATCCTTTTCTTGCTACATTTTGTATCTACGTGGGAACTAGTAATAAAACCGATTTGCTGTTTTTACTAGTGTCTCATTTTCTTTTCTAATCCCCTGATCATTACTTGATTTAATTCGATTACATTCCAAGATGCTTGTTTAACTGTTATGGATGTTCATCTTTAAATCTCTTCTCACATCACCAACCATTTCATTCAACTGTTCTTCCACGTTTGAATTTTTTCAACTTGCATTATATTTGTGTTTGCAAAAATCCCCTTGGTTTCCTTCATAGCTTGGTCACTGTATTGATAGGATAACAGTTCTTCTCATTTCTTAACTCTTGCTTTTCTGTCATGAATACTCTTGTAAATTTTATAATTGTGGTCCAATTGCAGCAGAAACAGTAGTTAATCATTCACTTGTCGTATATGATTCGTTCTACGTTCACAAGCAATGTATTTAATTCAATTACAGCACATAATTTAACTAACATAAATACAAATGTAAATATCAGCACTGATATTTAGCGACTTAGAGAAACCACAGAGGAACTGAACATGGCTGGCAGGATAGTGGTTTGAACTGCTGTACTTTCCGATGCGAGTCCAGTGTTCTACTTGTGTACCACCACGCTCAGTGTGTTACATTCATAATGGTGGTTTGCGGGAGTCATAAGTGTGTGTACGCATTGCTTTAAGAAAATGTATACACCTACTTATGACGACCTGCAGGCCATAACGAACGACGTTCCAGTCTCTCTTCTGGGGCCCATTATGCCACTCCATCGTCCACTAGCCGTAAGGAAATAGTTGTGGGTAGGCGTGTGATTTATTAAATATTAATTTTACTTCGTTCTTCTGCTTCTATCAGGCACACATAACAGAGCTGGTGACTGCTTGTTGTAGTGCTATGAAATGTCTTCGAAAGCTTGTAAGTTTCGTGAAATGTACTTCATTGACCGTCAGGCATTGCAAAATAGTCAATAGAGTAAAAACTGTTTTTCTTGATAATACAACATAAAGTCGGTTTTTATTTCTTAATTTTGTACTGACTGGCACGAATCTACTTTTAAAATGGATACTATCAAACTCTACACTAGAAGTTATCCATTCTACGATTAGAATTTCAAGCAAAGTATTGAGTTCAGTGTAAGTACATAATTTAATAAACATAAACACAGGGTGGTCCATTGATAGTGCCCGGGCCAAATATCTCACGAAATAAGCATCAAACAAAAAACTGCAAAGAACAAAACTCGTTTTGCTTCAAGAGGGAAACCAGATTGCGCTACTGTGGGTCCGGTAGATGGCGCTGCCATGGGTCAAACGGATATCAATTGGGTTTTTTAAAATAGGAACCCCCATTTTTTTTATATATTCATGTAGTACGTAAAGAAATATGAATGTTTTAGTTGGACCACTTTTTACGCTTTGTGGTAGATGGCGCTGTAATAGTCGCAAACATATAAGTACGTGGTATCACGTAACATTAAACCAGTGTGGACGGTATTTGCTTCGTGATAAATTACCCGTCTTAAAATTTACCGTTTAGCAATTGCGGAAAAGGTCGATATCGTGTGGATGTATGGCTATTGTGATCAAAATGCCCAACAGGCGTGTGCTATGTATGCTGCTCGGTATCCTGGACGACATCATCCAAATGTCCGGACAGTTCGCCGGATAGTTACGTTATTTAAGGAAACAGGAAGTTTTCAGCCATATGTGAAACATCAACCACGACCTGCAACAAATGATGATGCCCAAGTAGGTGTTTTAGCTGCTGTCGCTGCTAATCCGGACATCAGTAACAGACAAATTGCGCGAGAATAGGGAATCTCAAAAATGTCGGTGTTGAGAATGCTACCGTATTTCTACCATATTTCTACGCACCAGGAACTGCATGGCGACGACTTTGAACGTCGTGTGCAGTTCTGTCACTGGGCACAAGAGAAATTACGGGACGATGACAGATTTTTTGCAGGTGGTCTATTTAGCGACGAAACGTCATTCACCAACAACGGTAACGTAAACCGGCATAATATGCACTACCGGCCAACGGAAAATCCATGATGGCTGCGACAAGTGGAACATCAGCGACCTTGGCGGGTTAATGCATGATGCGGCATTATGGGAGGAAGGATAATTGGGCCCCATTTTACCGATGACAATCTAAATGGTGCAAAGTATGCTCATTTCCTACGTAATGTTCTACCAATGTAACTACAAGATGTTTCACTGCATGACAGAATGGCGATGTACTTCCAACACTCCGCCACATTTCTAGAGAGACTTTCGTTGGGAAACTATTAAATGCATCTCGCATTGAAATCCGCACCACATTCAGTGAAACTTCGGCAATCTTGGAGATATTGCGTTCGTCTAAATTATACTTGCTTTTTTCGGTGTTACTGCAGCAGCTTTCTCTCGTGTTTTGTGTACCATGGGGGATCAGTTACGTCTCTTATTAATTTATTTGGTATGAATTCTCGAGTGCTGTTGATACTGTTTCTTTGAACTGCAGCTACATTTGGTCTTCACTTACATAATTTGGAAGCATTGGAGACTGTCTATTACAAAGACATCAACCGAATTTTTAGCTCCTTTTTTAAATAGATACATTTCGCGTTTAGTTTTGGTGAATTCCTTCGTTATGGAATTGAGCGTCGCTATGAATGATGTTCGCTAATCCCTGTATCCGTCGTGATGATCAGGATTATTTGTGGCTAAGAGGTCAAGTGTGTTTTCGTAACCATTTACAATTTGAAAGGCCTCGTGAACTAATTGTTCAAAATAATTTTTCAAAAAAGCATTTAGAACAATTACGAAAGTTGTTTTCTATCTACAGTAGGGTCTGAAAATGTATTTTTGTCAACATACGGAATGTAGATTGAAATCTCTGCCAACTATAATTGTATGAGTAGGATACCTATTTGTGATGAGACTCAAGTTTTCTTTGAACTCTTCGGCAACTGTTTCATCTAAGACCGGAGGTCGGTAAAAGAAGCCAGTTATTAATTTATTCTGGCTGTCGAATATAACCTCTGCCCATACTAAGTCACAGGAACTATCTGCTTCAATGTCGCTGGTAGCTGGAACACACATTACATTATTTTTCCTTAAGTTTCGCTTCTTGTTTCTGTTGTAGTGCAGATCATTACAATTACGACTTTTCCCTCCAAAACCTTGGATGCTTTCTCTGCGATCCTGTAAATACCGGAGCTAAACAATGTAAAACAACAACGCGCGTGACAAGCATAGCATTCTGTATTACTTCATTTCCTTATTTCTAACATTTTAGAATTGTACGTCGACTTTAGATGACATGTCAGTCATAGATGTTCTTATCTCTATTTAGTAAACGTGTTTTCAGTCATATTTCGAACATTGTCCCGCTACTCTTCATTAACTAATGTTTCGCCGCAAAGGGATATCGCATTTTAGGGAGTAAATTAATATGGAGTATGTCGTTCTTCTTTTCAAACATTCACGTAGGCATTTCTTCTTTCCTTGTTGTCTTTTGGGCATGCAGTTGTAGTAATTAAAGTAGGCACAAATGCAGAGATCAAAAAGAAACGATTAGCGTACATTCACATTATCTTTACATCGTTCCTTTCTTGTTGCTCCCATGGCGATGGACTGTTTCCATCGCAATCAGTAAGCGTGAAAGGAAGCTACCGTACTGAGAGATGGATCTATATTTATACTTGGCAGAATTAATTACATACTGACATAATCGTCGGTATTTCTTTCGTTTCCCAGAAGATATAATATTTCGATTTCGGAAAAGAAGCTCAGTATTTGACCATGATGTGTAAGAAGAAGGTCCCTTACGTACTTTTTTTTTGTATCGATTAAGATGTGGAGACGGCGGTTTGAAAGCGGACAAAGTAGTACGTGGAAGGGCGTCCCATACCTGAGGGATCTCTGCTCAAGCTACCTGCGAAGGGGCAAGAGTGGCAAATGTCCGGCGTGGCATATGTCCGGCATTCGAGGCGCCATGTCAGGAATTGCGCGGCCCTTCCTCCCGGAGGTTCGAGACCTCCCTCGGGCATGGGTGTGTGTTGTTCTTAGTATAAGTTAGTTTAAGTAGTGTCTAAGTCTAGTGACCGGTGATGTCAGAAGCTTGGTCCCTTAAGAATTCACACACATTATTTTGAAATGCAGATATCTTACATTTTCCACTCAATTTTTACTGCCATCTGAAATTACCACTTACTGATAATGCAGTATATATGTGAGACTACGTTTACTGACGTAGTTCCTTGACGTCACTATCACGCCTTCGTACCTCAGTTCCAGCACCCAGTGTCAAGTGAGACAGGAAATAAATCTGACCATTTTCTACTAGTTCAGATATAACTGACCATAACATTTATTCCCCCAACACGAATTCTACCTCGTTCTGTCACAATATAGTATCATAGTAAATTGATAATATAGGTGAAGGAGGTTGGTAAACGTAACTTTTTTCCTTACTACATGATTTTTAACAAGATACAGCTGTTTCCGAAAAGCAGAATAGAAGCGTGAAAAGATTTTTCCACCGCCGATGGTGATCCAGAGATTTCATAGGTGCCCTCACACACGGCTTTGTAGAAGTTGTATTCCATTAAGAGGTATAGTCTCTCTTCCGTTTACCAATCCGATATACGACTGTGTACAAGTCGATGGAAACTGTTTGGGACAGAGTAAATGTTCTTATTGCGGTTGTTTTCGTCGTCCTTTGTCTAGGACTATCCATGTTAGCCTGTGCTGTACAAGCATCTTCGTCCACGCATAATTACTGCAACCTGCAAGCAGCTAAGCTGAAAACCGTAAACTTGCTTCATTACCCTGCTATCGTTTTACCCCCTGCCCTCACCAATCCGATTCCGAAACAAACGATCGCCTGATGCAACAACAAGTCTCGTGCCAACTGATTCCTTCTTTTAGTCTAGTTGTACCGTGAATTTGCTGTTCGATTCTGTACTATTCATTAGATGTCCGATCGACCCAGCTGTTCTTCAGCATTCCTTGGTAGCATTATATTTCCATCGGTTTTTTTTCTCCTTATTTGAACTGATCATGATCCATGTTTCACCTCCATACGAGGGCCCAATCCGTACAAATACTTTCAGAAAGTACAGCGTATTATTCAATAATAAGAGGCTATTTGATGTTCTGAAACTACCGTGTTTTAGAAACCCTTTTCTCACTATTGCCAATCTACATTTCACATCTATGTAGGCCCTAGTAAAAGACGCTTTTTACGTAATTTCCCCATCATTACTTGATTTAATTCGACTACATTCCAAGCTACTTGTTTATATTTTGCGGACGTTGCACTTCAATCTCTTCTCATGTCACCAACCATTCTGTACAACTGTTCTTCCAAGCTTGAATTGTTTCACCTTGCATTACACTTGTGTTTGCGAAAATCTCCTTTGTTTCCTTAATGGCTTGCTCGCTGTAGAGATAGGATAACAGTTCTTCTCACTTCTTAACTCCTACTTTCCTATCATGAATACTGTTGTAAATTTCATAACTGCTGCCAATTGCAGCATAAACTGTAGTTAATCGTTCACTTGTCATATATAATGCATTCTACGTTCAGAATCAGTGTATTCAATTAAGTGTAAGTACATAATTTAATTAACATAAATACGAATATAAATAGCAGCAGTGATATTTAGCGACTTAGAGAAACAACAGAGGAACTAAACATGGAGGACGGATTGTGTTTTGAACTGCTGTACTTCCTGATGCTGGTCCAGTGTTCTACTCGTGTGCAACCACATTTAGTGTGTTAGACTAATAATGGCGGGTTGTACGGCTTGTAATTGCACATACAGATTGTCGTAAGAAAATGTAAATTTTCGCCCGTGACGCATTGCGCTCCATATGGAATGAATTTATACACTCTTCTGCGGCCCATTGTGCCACACAATCGTACATTTATCGTAATACAATATCTGTGGATATGTGTGTAATTTACTGAACATTAATTTTACTTCATTATACTAATACTTAGTGCAGTAACATTCAGTGTTTGTAGAACCTAATATAGTTTTCTCTACTGAAGCTTAGTGTCATTGTAAAACAGTGATGTACATTGTTGTTGACGAATGAGATTAGCACTTCTTATTGCATCTTATTTTTATCTTGGAATAGTTGTATATTTACTCGACATATGTAAACTGTATGCATCTACAAACCTGCAGAACCTTCAACCATTATTCCACTTTTTTCAGTGCGTGTACTTCATTACTTCTGGCATTTTCAATAAAATGTTTTTATCCCTCATGAAAAGATCTCTTAACATGACTTGTTCATTTTCTTAATGGCTGTCAAGAATGTTCATATAGAATGTACTCCAGTGTTTACTACCATCTCAAATTATCACTAATTGACAATGTAGTATGTGAGGCAACCTCTACTCAGCTACTTCCATGATGACCACTGTAAATCACTAGTACCCCAGTTCGAGCAGCCATTGTCAAACGGGGTAGGCGAAACATCTGGGCATTTTCGACCAGTGCTGGACCATTAATGAGCGTAAAATTTATTCCTCCCACATGAATTCCAAATTATTTCAGAAAATTATGACATCGCATTGATTTTAGTATATAGGTAACGGTCGGTGGTAAACGTAACTTTGTTCTTTATTAAATGAGTTTTAGTTAGTGATAGCAGTGTCCGAGAAGCTGAACAGAAGTGTGACATGGCTTTGTTTCATTGTGAACGATGGTCTGCAGAAATCATAGGATCCTAGACACAATGCATTACGAAAGTTTAAATGCTTTGAACGATTTACAGTACATGAACATGTCCAATACCTATTCTGTACGCAATTCCGGCACACCTTCGTGTAGTACCAGTTGGAAAACGTTGTCGTTGTTCTTCTTGTGATCCGGAGTCTGAAGCTGGGTTGGTGCAAGTTTCCATTCTTCTCTGTAATGTGCAAGCCACTTCCTCTCTGCATAATTAGTGCTACATACAACTATTCGAACATGTGAAATGTAGATTAGCTTGGGTAGCACCCTATATTTTCAATACCCCCCACCACGACTTCCAAAACTTACGAACCGACGTTTTCATTGCTCAGTGAGGTTTCTGTCAACCGACCTTCTTTTTTTGGTCTTGTTGTTGTTGTTGTGGTCTTCAGTCCTGAGACTGGTTTGATGCAGCTCTCCATGCTACTCTATCCTGTACAAGCTTTTTCATCTCCCAGTACCTACTGCAACCTACATCCTTCTGAATCTGCTTAGTGTATTCATTTCTTGGTCTCCCTCTACGATTTTTACCCTCCACGCTGCCCTCCAATACTAAATTGGTGATCCCTTGATGCCTCAGAACATGTCCTACCAACCGATCCCTTCTTCTGGTCAAGTTGTGCCACAAACTTCTCTTCTCCCCAATCCTATTCAATAGTTATGTGATCTACCCATCTAATCTTCAGCATTCTTCTGTAGCACCACATTTCGAAAGCTTCTATTCTCTTCTTGTCCAAACTATTTATCGTCCATGTTTCACTTCCATACATGGCTACACTCCATACGAATACTTTCAGAAATGACATCCTGACACTTAAATCTATACTGGATGTTAACAAATTTCTCTTCTTCAGAAACGCTTTCCTTGCCATTGCCAGCCTACATTTTATATCCTCTCTACTTCGACCATCATCAGTTATTTTGCTCCCCAAATAGCAAAATTCCTTTACTACTTCAAGCGTCTCATTTCCTAATCTAATTCCCTCAGCATCACCCGACTTAATTAGACTACATTCCATTATCCTTGTTTTGTTTTTGTTGATGTTCATCTTATATCCTCCTTTCAAGACACTGTCCATTCCATGCAACTGCTTTTCCAAGTCCTTTGCTGTCTCTGACAGAATTACAATGTCATCGGCGAACCTCAAAGTTTTTATTTCTTCTCCATGAATTTTAATACCTACTCCGAATTTTTCTTTTGTTTCCTTTACTGCTTGCTCAATATACAGATTGAACAACATCGGGGAGAGGCTACAACCCTGTCTTACTCCCTTCCCAACCACTGCTTCCCTTTCATGTCCCTCGACTCTTATAACTGCCATCTGGTTTCTGTACAAATTGTAAATAGCCTTTCGCTCCCTGTATTTTACCCCTGCCACCTTTAGAATTTGAAAGAGAGTATTCCAGTCAACATTGTCAAAAGCTTTCTCTAAGTCTACAAATGCTAGAAACGTAGGTTTGCCTTTCCTTAATCTTTCTTCTAAGATAAGTCGTAAGGTCAGTATTGCCTCACGTGTTCCAGTGTTTCTACGGAATCCAAACTGATCTTCCCCGAGGTTGGCTTCTACTAGTTTTTCCATTCGTCTGTAAAGAATTCGTGTTAGTATTTTGCAGCTGTGACTTATTAAGCTGATAGTTCGGTAATTTTCACATCTGTCAACACCTGCTTTCTTTGGGATTGGTATTATTATATTCTTCTTGAAGTCTGAGGGTATTTCGCCTGTTTCATACATCTTGCTCACCAGATGGTAGAGTTTTGTCAGGACTGGCTCTCCCACAGCCGCCAGTAGTTCCAATGGAATATTGTCTACTCCGGGGGCCTTGTTTCGACTCAGGTCTTTCAGTGCTCTGTCAAACTCTTCACGCAGTATCATATCTCCCATTTCATCTTCATCTACATCATCTTCCATTTCCATAATATTGTCCTCAAGTACATCGCCCTTGTATAGACCCTCTATATACTCCTTCCACCTTTCTGCTTTCCCTTCTTTGCTTAGAACTGGGTTTCCATCTGAGCTCTTGATATTCATACAAGCCGTTCTCTTATCTCCAAAGGTCTCTTTAATTTTCCTGTAGGCGGTATCTATCTTACCCCTAGTGAGATAGGCCTCTACATCCTTACATTTGTCCTCTAGCCATCCCTGCTTAGCCATTTTGCACTTCCTGTCGATCTCATTTTTGAGACGTTTGTATTCCTTTTTGCCTGTTTCACTTACTGCATTTTTATATTTTCTCCTTTCATCAATTAAATTCAATATTTCTTCTGTTACCCAAGGATTTCTACTAGCCCTTGTCTTTTTACCTACTTGATCCTCTGCTGCCTTCACTACTTCATCCCTCAAAGCTACCCATTCTTCTTCTACTGTATTTATTTCCCCCATTCCTGTCAATTGCTCCCTTATGCTCTCCCTGAATCTCTGTACAACCTCTGGTTCTTTTAGTTTATCCAGGTCCCATCTCCTTAAATTCCCACCTTTTTGCAATTTCTTCAGTTTTAATCTACAGGTCATAACCAATAGATTGTGGTCAGAGTCCACATCTGCCCCTGGAAATGTCTTACATTTAAAACCTGGTTCCTAAATCTCTGTCTTACCATTATATAATCTATCTGATACCTTTTAGTATCTCCATGGTTCTTCCATGTATTCAACCTTCTTTCATGATTCTTAAACCAAGTGTTAGTTATGATTATGTTGTGCTCTGTGCAAAATTCGACCAGGCGGCTTCCTCTTTTATTTCTGTCCCCCAATCCATATTCACCTACTATGTTTCCTTCTCTCCCTTTTCCTACACTCGAATTCCAGTCACCCATGACTATTAAATTTTCGTCTCCCTTCACAATCTGAATAATTTCTTTTATTTCATCATACATTTCTTCAATTTCTTCGTCATCTGCAGAGCTAGTTGGCATATAAACTTGTACTACTGTAGTAGGCGTGGGCTTCGTATCTATCTTGGCCACAATAATGCGTTCACTATGCTGTTTGTAGTAGCTTACCCGCATTCCTATTTTCCTATTCATTATTAAACGTACTCCTGCATTACCCCTATTTGATTTTGTGTTTATAAGCCTGTAGTCACCTGACCAGAAGTCTTGTTCCTCCTGCCACCGAACTTCACTAATTCCCACTATATCTAACTTCAACCTATCCATTTCCCTTTTTAAATTTTCTAACCTACCTGCCCGATTAAGGGATCTGACATTCCACGCTCCGATCCGTAGAACGCCGGTTTTCTTTCTCCTGATAACGACATCCTCTTGAGTAGTCCCCGCCCGGAGATCCGAATGGGGGACTATTTTACCTCCGGAATATTTTACCCAAGAGGACGCCATCATCATGTAATCATACAGTAAAGCTGCATGCCCTCGGGAAAAATTACGGCTGTAGTTTCCCCTTGCTTTCAGCCGTTCGCAGTACCAGCACAGCAAGGCCGTTTTGGTTATTGTTACAAGGCCAGATCAGTCAATCATCCAGACTGTTGCCCTTGCAACTACTGAAAAGGCTGCTGCCCCTCTTCAGGAACCACACGTTTGTCTGGCCTCTCAACAGATACCCCTCCGTTGTGGTTGCACCTACGGTACGGCTATCTGTATCGCTGAGGCCCGCAAGCCTCCCCACCAACGGCAAGGTCCATGGTTCATGGGGGGGGGGGGGGTTTGGTCTTGTTGAACTATAAATTTCCTTTTACCATAGTTCTACTCTGTCCACATTCATTATATATTCAATCTAATCATTGTCCTCATCTTATTTGAACTGTTTATCGTCCACGTTTCACTTTTGTACGATGCCATACGGCTGACAATAACTTTGAGAAAACATTACTTCTCATCTAGAAATAACATAAAATTTCTGTTTTAGAACCTTTTTCTTGCTACAGTCAATCTGCAGTTTTTAATCGACTTAGCCCGTTGTCGTATACGTTATTGCCCCTAACAACAAATCTCAGTTATTCATTTTACTAATGTCTCATTTCCTAATTCAATGCTGTCAGCATTTCTTGAGTTAATGTGACTTCATTACGTTATTTAACTTTTGTTGACGTTCATCTTATAACCTCTTCTCGCGATAATATCCAATCTGCTCACCTGTTCTTCCAAGATTGAAATTCTTTATCTTGAACTTTTTCGCTTTTCCGAAATTCACCTTTGTTTCCTACACAGCTTACTCATACTGAAGATAGGAGAACACTTCCTCTCGCTTCTCAACTACTCCTTCGCCCACATAAATACCCTTACAGCTTTTCTAACTACTGTGTGAATACATCAGAAAGTGAAGCAAATCATTCATTTCTTGTGTATGATCCGCATCTATATTCAGAATTTGAAGAAGTCTATTGAGTTGAATGTAAGTAGATAATTTAATAAACATAAATGATAATATAAATACCAGCAGTTGAAGTAAGTGATTTAGTGGAACCACAGAAGATCTAAACAGATTGCTTAGGACCTAAATAAATTGTGTTTCGAACTACAGTATTTCATGATGCGTGTGCATTGTTTTACTTGTGCGTCTTCAAGCCCAGTGTGTTACATTAATACGAGTGGTCTGCAGGAGTCGTAAGTGGCCATACACATTGCTTTAAGAACATGTTTATGCCTACTTATGACGCCTTGCCGGCCATAACGAACTACGTTCTCGACAGTCTTCTGTGGCACATTGTCCTACTCCATCATTACATTGCTTTAAGAAAATGGTTGTGGGTAAGTCTTTGATTTATTAAAAATGAAATTTTTTCCCCCTCCTACTTGTATCATATGCATATAACAGAGCAATAGCCTGCTTATTCTAGTGCTATGCAATGTCTTCAAAGTCTTGTACGATGTTCTTTATTGACGGTCAGTCATTACAAAGCAACAAATTTATATCGTTGCTGACGGATTAGGTTCACACGTCTTGTAAATTCTATATTTATCTCGGAGTACCCTAATGTTTTGTCTATGAGATACATATTGCAAGCAAGTAGAAATCTGGAGAGGTTCTACCTTAATACTAAGTCACAGGAACTATCTGCTTCAATGTCGCTTGTGACCTGGAACACGCATTACATTATTTTTCCTTATGTTTTGCTTCTTGTTTCTGTTGTAGTGCGGATCATTACAATTACGACTTTTCCCTCCAAAACCTAGGATGCTTTCTCTGTGACCCTGTAAATACCAGAGCTAAACATACAGTGTAAAGGAAGAACGGGGTCTAAGTTAAAAAGAGTGGAAAGTTACCATATGGAGAAACTAAAAGATGAGGCAACGAAGACCAGATACCAGTTGCAACTTAGTAACCGCTTTGAAGCACTCAGTGAAGTGGACGCGAATCAGGACCTCGAACTTATGTGGGGAAACATTCAGAGCTCAGTTAGGGATACAGCAAAGGAAACACTCATGGGAAACCCAGTGGGCAAGAAGATCTGGTTTGGAAAGGAATCTGGAGATGCCCTGGAAAGGAGAAAGGAAGCCAGGAACAAATGGCTGAAGGGGACAAATCTGGCACAGGTCAAAGCACAATTTGAGGAGGTCCGAAAGACTACACAATCAATACTGAGAAGAGCAAAGATGAAATACATAAGGAATATCATCACTGAAGCAGAAACAGACATCAGAGGACAAAAGACGAGGGAAATGTTTCTGAGGGTGAAATACGTCTGCAAAGGTCACTAGACCAAGCAGAAATTTGTCAGAGATTCCCGTGATAAGATCCTGACGAACGATAGGGACATAGCTGAGAGATGGAAAGAGTACTTTCGACAGCTGCTAAATTGTGATGAACCGGAACTGCAGTTTGATTTCCAGTACCCAATTACAGCCGATGCAGACTATCTCCCACATACCCTGGATGAGATAAAAACCAGAATCAGACACCTTAAACAGAATAAGAGTCCAGGTGAAGATGGAATACAGGCTGAATTGATCCTGGCAGGAGGAGAGAAACTTGCAGAAAAAATACACCGACTGATACTGGCAATATGGACCGAAGAAGAACTACCAGGAGAATGGACAGCAGCTCTGATTTGTCCAATACATAAGAAGGGCGACAAACTGAAATGTGACAACTATCGAGGAATCGCCCTGCTTAACGTCTGCTATAAGATCCTGTCCAATTGCCTCATACATAGAATTCAGCCAGTGGCAGATTCGGTGATTGGGGAGTACCAGAGAGGTTTCCGGCCAGGACGGTCAACAGTAGATCACATCTTCAGTCTCCGGCAGCTTACTGAGAAACTGGGTGAATATGGTAAAGATTTGCATATTTTATTTGTTGATTTTAAGAAGGCCTATGATTGCATACATCGCAAGAGAAACTGGGTGAATATGGTAAAGATTTGCATATTTTATTCGTCGATTTTAAGAAGGCCTATGATTGCATACATCGCAAGAGCCTGCTCAACTGTTTAAGGGAGTTTGGCATAGCAGAGAAACTCATCAATCTGATAAAGATCTGTCTGAACGAAACACATGCAAAGTTGAAGATGGGAAATCGCGAAACTGAGGAATTTGAAATTGTGACAGGACTCAGGCAAGGACATGGGTTGTCCCCTATCCTGTTCAACTTCGCCCTCGAGAAGATCGTACGCGAGACCTTCCAGAAGAACGAAGGGATTGAAATCGAAGGAAAGAGACTGGCATACTTACCCTATGCAGACGACATCTGTTTATTCCCTAGGTCGGAAGAGGAGTTGGAGCAAATGACCAAAGCACTAAAGGAGGCTGCCAGCAAATTTGGGCTAAACATAAGCGAAGCTAAAACAGAGTACCTCGTTATGACGCGTGGTCATTGTCAGACTGCTGATCATCTGCAATCACTGCAGGTCGGGGACCATTCCTACAAGAGAGTGCAAGAATTCAAATTCCTAGGGGCACTTTTCACTGAGAACTCGTCATGTGAAGCAGAGATCAGTGCCAGAATACAAGCAGGAAACCGATCTTACCACAGCCTAGCACAACTGCTTCGGTCCAAATCTCTCTCCAGACAGTTCAAGATTCGACTGTATAAAACCCTGATCCAGCCTGTCGTTCTATATGGCTGTGAGACATGGAGTATCCGGAAACAGGACTTCCATAAGCTCCTTGTCTTTGAGAGAATAGTGCTTCGGAAGATCTTCGTTCCGGTTCTGGATGCAGATACAGGGGACTGGAGGATCAGATACAACCTGGAGCTTGAGGAACTATACCAGCAGCCCAACATAGCAGGAGCTGTCAAACCCAAACGGATGCAGTGGGCCGGCCATGTGGGCCGGATGGAGGATCACAGATGGACTCGGAAGCTCCTGGATTTCACACCTACAGGAAAGAGAACGCCAGGGAGACCCAAGAAGCGTGGGAGGGATGGACTCCATGATGATTTAAAACAAATGTCAATCGATGTGGACGAATGGCGGATAGTAGCAAGGGACATAATACAGTGGAGGAGGAATCTTGTAGATGCGTGCGGTCCACTGGGCCTGATCACGTAGTAGTAGTAATAAACAATGTAGAACAACAACGCGCGTTACAAGCATAGCATTCTGTATTACTTCATTTCCATATTTCTAACATTTTAAAATTGTACGTCGCCTTTAGATGACATGTCAGTCATAGATGTTCTTATCTCTATTTAGTAAACGTATTTTCAGTCATGTTTTGAACATTGTCCCGCTACTCTTTATTAACTAATGTTTCGCCGCAAAGGAATATCGCATTTTAGGGAGTAAATTAATATGGAGTATGTCGTTCTTCTTTTCAAACATTCACATAGGAATTTCTTCTTTCCTTGTTGTCATTTGGGCATGCAGTTGTAGTAATTAAAGTAGGCACAAATGCAGTGATCAAAAAGAAACGATTAGCGTACATTCACATTCTCATTACATCCTTCCTTTCTTGTTGCTCCCATGGCGATGGACTGTTTCTATCGCAATCGGTAAGCGTGAAAGGAAGCTACCGTACTGAGAGATGGATCAATATTTATACTTGGCAGAATTAATTACGTACTGACATAATCGTCGGTATTCCTTCCGCTTCAAAAAAGTTATAAATATTTCGATTTCGGAAAAGAAGCTCCTTACGTACTTGTTGTATCGATTAAGATGTGGAGACGGCGGTTTGAAAGCGGACAAAGTAGTACGAGGAAGGGCGTCCCATACCTGAGGGATCTCTGTTCAAGCTACCTGAGAAGGGGCAAGTGTGGCAAATGTCCGGCATTCGATGCGCCATGTCACGAATTCCGTGGCCCCTCACACATTATTTTGAAATGCAGATATCTTACATTTTCTACTAAAATTTTACTGCCATCTGAAATTACCACTTACTGACAATGCAGTATATATGTGAGACTACGTTCACTGACGTAGTTCCTTTACGTCACTATCACGCCTTCGTACCTCAGTTCCAGCACCCAGTGTCAAGTGAGACAGGAAATAAATCTGACCATTTTCTACTAGTTCAGATATAACTGACCATAACATTTATTCCTCCAACACGAATTCTGCCTCGTTCTATCTCAATATAATATCATAGTGAATTGATAATATGGGTGAAGGAGGTTGGTAAACGTAACTTTTTTCGTTATTACATGATGTTTAACAAGTGACAGCTGTTTCCGAAAAGCAGAATAGAAGCGTGAAAAGATTTTTCCACCGCCGATGGTGATCCGGAAATTTTATAGGTGCCCTCACACACGGCTTTGTAGAAGTTGTATTCCATAAAGAGGTATAGTCTCTCTTCCGTGTACCATTCCGATATACGACTGTGTACAAGTCGCTGGAAACTGTTTGGGACAGAGTAAATGTTCTTGTTGCGGTTGTTTTCGTCGTCCTCTGTCTAGGACTGGATCGATGCAGCTATCCATGTTAGCCTGTGCTATACAAGCATCTTCGTCCATGCATAATTACTGCAACCTGCAAGCAGCTAAGCTGAAAACCGTAAACTTGCTTCATTACCCTGCTACCGTTTTACCCCTGCCACCACCAAACCGATTCCGAAACAAATGATCGCCTGATGCATCAACAAGTCTCGTGCTAGCTGATTCCTTCTTTTAGTCTAGTTGTACCATGAATTTGCTGTCCGATTCTGTACCTATTCATTACATGACCGAACGACCTAGCTAATCTTCAGCATTCCTTGGTAGCATTATATTTCCAGTGGTTTTTTTTTTCTCCTTATTTGAACTGTTCATGATCCATGTTTTACCTCCATAGGAGAACTCACTCCTGACAAATACTTTCAGAACGTACAGCGTATTATTCAATAGTAAGAGGCTATATGATCTTCTGAATCTACAGTGTTTTAGAAACCCTTTTCTCACTATTTCCAATCTACATTTCACATCTACGTAGGCCCTAGTAAAAGACGTCATTTACAATTTTTACTTGTGTCGCTTTACCTTTTTTAATTTCCCCATCATTACTTGATTTAATTCGACTACATTCCAAGCTACTTGTTTATATTTTGCGGACGTTGCACTTCAATCTCTTCTCATGTCACCAACCATTATGTACAACTGTTCTTCCAAGCTTGAATTGTTTCACCTTGCATTACACTTGTGTTTGCGAAAATCTCCTTTGTTTCCTTAATAGCTTGCTCGCTGTAGAGATAGGATAACATTTCTTCTCACTTCTTACTCCTACTTTACTATCATGAATACTGTTGTAAGTTTTATAACTGCTGCCAATTGCAGCATATACAGTAGTTAACCGTTCACTTGTTGTACATAATCCATTCTACGTTCAGAATCAGTGTATTCAATTAAGTGTAAGTACATAATTTAATTAACATAAATACGAATATAAATAGCAGCAGCGATGTTTAGCGACTTAGAGAAACAACAGAGGAACTAAACATGGAGGAAGGATTGTGTTTTGAACTGCTGTACTTCCTGATGCTAGTCCAGTGTTCTACTCGTGTGCAACCACATTTAGTGTGTTAGACTAAATAATGGCGGGTTGTACGGTTTGTAAGTGCACATACAGATTGTCGTAATAAAATGTAATTTTTTGCCAGTGACGCATTGCGCTCCATATGGAATGAATTTATACACTCTTCTGCTGCCCATTGTGCCACACAATCGTACATTTATCGTAATAATATGTCTGTGGATATGTGTGTAATTTATTGAATATTAATTTTACTTCATTATACTAATACTTAGTGCAGTAACATTCAGTGTTTGTAGAACCTAATATAGTTTTCTCTACTCACGCTTAGTGTCATTGTAAAACAGTGATGTACATTGTTGTTGACGAATGAGATTAGCACATCTTATTGCATCTTATTTTTTTCTTGGAATAGTTGTATATTTACTCGACATATGTAAACTGTATGCATCTACAAAACTGCAGAACCTTCAACCATTATTCCACTTTTTTCAGTGCGTGTACTTCATTACTTCTGGCATTTTCAATAAAATGTATTTATCCTGCATGAAAAGATCTCTTAACATGACTTGTTCTTTTTCTTAACGGCTGTCAAGAATGTTCATATAGAATGTCCTCCAGTGTTTACTACCATCTCAAATTATCGCTAATTGACAATGTAGTATGTGAGGCAACCTTTACTCAGCTACTTCCATGATGACCACTTTAAATCCCTAGTACCCCAGTTCGAGCAGCCATTGTCAAACGGGGTAGGCGAAACATCTGGGCATTTTCGACCAGTGCTGGACCATTAATGAGCGTAAAATTTATTCCTCCCACATGAATTCCAAATTATTTCAGAAAATTATGACATCGCATTGATTTTAGTATATAGGTAACGGTCGGTGGTAAACGTAACTTTGTTCTTTATTAAATGAGTTTTAGTTAGTGATAGTAGTGTCCGAGAAGCTGAACAGAAGTGTGACATGGCATTGTTTCATTGTGAACGATGGTCCGCAGAAATCATAGGATCCTAGACACAATGCATTACGAAAGTTTAAGTGCTTTGAACGATTTACAGTACATGAACATGTCCAATACCTACCACTTGGAAAACGTTGTCGTTGTTCTTCTTGTGACCCGGAGTCTGAAGCTGGGTTGGTGCAAGTTTCCATTCTTCTCTGTAATGTGCAAGCCACTTCCTCTCTGCATAATTAGTGCAACATACAACTATTCGAACATGAGAAATGTAGATTAGCTTTTGTAGCACCCTATATTTTTAATCCCCTCCACCACGACTTCCAAAACTTACGAACCGACGTTTTCATTGCTCAATGAGGTTTCTGTCAACCGACCTTTTTTTTTTTTTGGTCAAGTTGTACTGTAAATTTCTTTTTACCTCAGTTCGATTCTGTCCATATTCATTATATATTCAATCTAATCATTATCCTCATCTTATTTGAACTGTTTATCGTCCACGTTTCACTTCCGTACGAGGCTACACTGCAGACAAATACTTTGAGGAAACAATAATTCTGATCTGGAAATACCATTTAAATTCCATGTTAAGAAATCACTCTGTTTTAGAAACCTTTTTACTTGCTACAATCACTCTACAATTTAAATCAACTTAGGCCGTTGCCACATACATTATTGCCCCTAGCAACAAATCTCAGTTATTCATTTTACTAATGTCTGATTTCCTAATTCAATGTTGTCAGCATTTCTTGAGATAATGTGACTTCACTACATTGTTTAACTTTTGTTGACGTTCATCTTATAACCTCTTCTCACGACAATATCCAATCTGCTCAACTGTTCATCCAAGATTGAAATTCTGTATCTTGTACTTTTTCACCTTTCCGAAATTCTCCTTTGTTTCCTACACAGCTTACTCATAGTGCAGATAGGAGAACACTTCCTCTCGCTTCTCAACTACCCCTTCACCCACATGAATACCCTTACAGTTTTTCTAACTACTGTGTGAATAGATCAGAAAGTGTAGCAAATCATTCATTTCTTGTGAATGATCCGCTCTATATTCAGAATTTGAAGAAGTCTATTGAGTTGAATGTAAGTAGATAATTTAATAAACATAAATGTTAATATAAATACCAGCAATTCAAGTGAGTGATTTTGTGGAACGACAGAAGACTTAAACAGATTGCTTAGGACCTAAATAAATCGTGTTTCGCACTGCAGTATTTCCTGATGCGTGTGCATTGTTTTACTTGTGTGTCTTCAAGCCCAGTGTGTTACATTAATAAGAGTGGTCTGCAGGAGTCGTAAGTGGCCATACACATTGCTTTAAGAATATGTTTATGCCCACTTATGACGCCTTGCCGGCCATAACGAACTACGTCCTCGACAGTCTTTTGTGGCTTGTTGTCCTACTCCATCATCTCATTGCTTTAAGAAAATCGTTGTGGGTAAGTGTTTGACTTGTTAAAAACGAATTTTCTTTTCCCTCCTACTTGTATTATATGCATATAACAGAGCAATAGCCTGCTTATTCTAGTGCTATGCAATGTCTTCAAAGTCTTGTACGATGTTCTTCATTGATGGTCAGTCATTACTAAACAACAAGTTTAATCGTTGCTGACGTATTAGGTTCTCACGTCTTATGATGTTCTATATTTACCTCGGAGTACCTTAATGTTTTCTCGCTGAAAAATATATTGCAAGCAAGTTGAAATTTGGAGAGGTTCTAACCCTTACCTCAATTAATGTATTTTAGTACTTCCGGAATTTTCCACAGTAAATGGAGTAAAACATTATTTTTCTTGAAAATACATTCTATCGTCGGTTTATATTTATTCATTTATTTTTGGTACTGACTGGCAAGAATTTTTTATTAGGATGGACACCATAGGATGGACACCATCTTATTGTAAACTATAAATGGGAACTTCTTAACCTTTTCTCCTAAAAGTTTACTACCATTTGAAGTTTCCACTAACTAACAATGTGTTAAGCAGATGAAACGACTAACTCGAATCTAGTTTCCTTATGGCCACTGCAGTACGACAGTAGCACACTTTTTAGCACTCAGAGGCATATAGGTCAGGCGATAACCCTCTGCCATGCTGGTTCATTAGTGGTCGTAAGCATTTGTTCGTCCAACCTGAATCCCGATTTTTCCTGCAGATTATAACGTCACTTATTCTTAATTATTTAGGAAGTAGAGGGTTGTGTATGTTGCATTGTGTCTTACTGCATGACTTTTAATAAGTGGCAGCTGTTTCCGAGAAGCAGAACAGAAGAGTGACTTATATTTGTTCCACTTCGAATGGTGATACGAAAATATCATACACTGATTTACGAAAGTTAGTTTAAATAGCTACGAAACGGACGATGACTTGATGCTTCAATAAGGGTTATGTCAACATATATTTTCTTTTAGTCTCGTTGTACCACAAATTTCTTTTCACCACAGTCTGATGCTCTACATATTCATTAAATATCTGACCTCCTAACCATTTAATCTTCATTATTCATCTGCAGTGCCACTTTCCAAAGCTTATATTCTCTTCTTATTTCAACTCCTTATCGACAACATCTCACTTCCATATAGGGCTACAATCGGGATACAAACTGTCTGAAAATATTAATTTTGTTTGAAACATATATATATTGAATGTCAAAAAAATTATTCTTTTTCAGGAACCCATTTCTTGCTACTACCAACCTACGTTTAATATATAATAGGCAATCATCAGTTGCTTTACTACGTCCAGTAAAAAATCATTTTTACTACTTTTAGTAGTGTGTCATTTCATATTCTGTTTCCCTCAGGATTAATTGATTTAATTCGACTACATTCCAAGCCCCTAGTTTAACTTTTGTAATTTCTTCTCTCTACACTAGCCATTGCGTTCTACTGTTCTTACAAGTTTGAATTTCTTCACCTTCAATTTAAATTGCCTTCTCGAAATTCCTCTTGTTTCCTTTCATACATAGCTCACTGCAGAGATAGGAGAACACTTCTACTCCCTTCTGAAGTACTGCGCCACTTTCATTAATAATCTTACAAATTTTATAACTGCAGTCTGACTGCAGCGGAAACTGATTATACTCATTCACGTCGTGTATATGATGCATTCTACGCTCATAATTGAATTGGAATAAATGTATTCAGTTCATTATAAGTACATCAATTTAATTAGTAAATTAATAAGTAATTAAAAATATAAGAATAAATGGAACTATCATTCCTTGAAATGAGAATTAAGAGAAACCTCAGAGGAGCTGACAGAGAGTGCTGTATCTCGTGATGCGAGTCCAGTGGTCTAGTTTGGGCAACACGTCGTTGTGTTACTGTACGGATGCTAACGGCGCATACAATTTGCGTTAGGAAAATGTTGCTGCCCACTTATGACGCCTTGCAAGCCATAAACAACAGCGTTCTAGTCTCTCTCCCGTGGCCCGCTGTGCTACACGATCGTTTACTTGCCATAAGCCGAAGGCTGTGGGTAAGTGTGTAATTTATTGCCTGGTTCTGTGATATACAGTGTTTACGGAGTTCAATATAGTTTGGTTCTTTGTTGTCAGTCACTGCAAAACACTAAAGATTTTCGTTATAGACAAGTCTGATTCGCACTTCATATGGTATTTTATTTTTATTTTGGAATAGTTTTATGATTGCTCTACAAATATGAAGTGTATGCCTGTATAAACTTGGAGACCGTGTATCCATTTTGCCCATGGCACATTCTACATTACCTCCCATATTTGTAAAGAGAATAGCTTGAAACGTCTGTTGTTACATTTTCTAAATGGCTGCCAAGAATGTTATCACAGAATGTACTATATATTATTCTACACTACAAATGCAGATGCCTTAAATTTTCTTCGGAATTTTTGCTAGCATCTGAAATAGTCTCTAACCCACAGTGCAGTAATTATGTGATACGTCCTTTACCTGTCTAGTTTCCTGACGTCTTTATAACGCCGGTCTACCTCATTTCCAGCTACCAGTGTCAATTGGGGCAGGTGACAAATCTGACCATTTTCTACAAGTTCTGGTTTATAACTGATCATAATATTTATTCGTCCAACCCAGATTTCGCCACGTTCTAGGACAATATAGCATAATACCTAACTAATAATATAGGTAGCGGATGACGGTAAACGTTACTTTTTTCGTTATTACATGATTTTAATAAGTGACAGCTGTTTCCGTAAAGCAGAACGGTAGTGTGACAGGATGTGTTTCACTGTGGATGGTGATCTGAAAATACGAGGGGCGTTTGTAAAGACCGAGCAAAGTCCGAGAGATGGCGCCACCGGCGCTTATCGAGGTCAGGTTTAGTTAGTAACATCTTTGGAAAGCCCTCACACCAAGTTTCAGCCATATTGGTCTATTTCTTTGTGTTTGGCATTCGTGTGAATCAAGCAAGTCGAATGATTGTCAAAAAATGGACGAAAAGGAATATCGTGTGGTGATTAAACATTACTTTTGAAAGGCAAAACGCCTTAGGAGACTAAAGATAAGTTTGATAAACATTACGGTGACTTTGCACCTTCAGTTATAACAATTTATAAGTGGTTTCAAAATTTTGGGAGTGGTCATATGGGCACAAGTGATGCTGAACGTTCTGGACGCCCTGTTGAGGTTACGACTCCACAAATCATTGATAAAATCCATGATATGGTGATGGATGACAGAAGAGTTAAAGTGCGTGAATTGCTAGTGGTGCGGGCATCTCGAATAAACGGGCACATAATATTTTGCATAAGCATTTGGACATGAGAAAGCTATCCGCAAGATGGGTTCCGCGACTGCTCATGCTTGACCAAAAACGGAATCGTGTGAAGTGCTGCAAGGATGGTTTGGAGCTGTTGAGGAAGGATCCGAAGGACTTTAAACGTCGTTTCGTCACTGTGGATGAAACATGGATACATTACTATACTCCTGAGACCAAACAACAATCTAAACAATGGGTTACCAAGGGAGAATCTGCACCAAAAAAGGCGAAGACCATTCCTTCGGCTGGAAAGGTTATGGCGACCGTCTTTTGGGATTCGCAAGGTATAATCGTCATCGACTATCTGTAAAAGGGTAAAACTATTACAAGTGAGTATTATTCATAGTTATTGTACCGTTTGAAAACCGAGCTGCAGGAAAAACGCTGGCGACTGGACCGCAAAAAAGTCCTTTTCCATCACGAAAATGCACCAGCATAAACCTCAGCAGTTGTGGTCGCAAAATTAATGGAAACAGGATTCCAACTCTTTTCACATCCCCTCTATTCTCCAGACTTGGCACCCACGGACTACTATTTGTTCTCCAATTTGAAGAAATCGCTGGTGGGACAAATATTTTATTCAAACGAGGAGGTGATTGCAGCAACTAATAGCTATTTTGCAGACTTGGATAATTCCTATTATTCGGAAGGGATCAACAAATTAGAACAGCCTTGAACGAAGTGTATACGTCTAAAAGGAGACTAAGTCGAAAAATAAAAAGGTTTACCCCAAACATGTAAGTAGTTTTTATTTTTGCACGGACTTTTCAAACGCCCCTCGTAGGTGCCTTCACACTCTGATTTATGGAAGTTAGTTTTAACATTTTGTATTACATAAATAAGTCCTTCTCTTTTCTGTGCACCATTCCGACGTAAGATAGAGTACGAGCCGTTGGAAAACATTCGGAGCAAAGCTAATCTTGTTGTTATAAATGTTTTTGTGGTCCTCTGTTCGAGGACTGGATCGACACATCTATCCATCCTAGTTTTTTCTGTACAACCCTACCTCACTCCACTTCCAACAATTCCCAAATTGACAATATTTTGATGCGTCAGTAAGCGTCGTTTCAACTGATGCTTTCTTTTAGTAGGGTATTACCTTTAATTTCTTTTCACCGTCGTTCGATTCTGTACTAGTCATTAGATATCTAATCTACCCATCTGACCTTCAGCAATCTTCGGTCGCACCACATTTCCAAGTCCTATACTCTCTTCTTATTTGAACTGTTTATCGCCCATGTTTCACTTTCATACGAGGCTACAGACCAGATAAATACCCTCAGAAAGTACAACGTATGTTTCAATGGTAAGATACCCACTCGATATTCTGAAACTACAGTTTTTCTGATACCGTTTCCTTGATACTGCTCTTCTTAAGCCACTAGCCATTCCGTTCAGCTGTTATTCCAAGTTAGAATTTCTTTAGATTGAATTTTAATTGTCTTTCTGAATTTTACCTTGGTTTCCCTCAGAGCTTGCTCACCTTAGTGATAGGATAACACTTCTTCTCCCTTCTCAACTACTACTTTATTAGTCTTATAAATCTTATAACTGCAATCTGATAATGGTAGAAACTGTAGATAATCCTTCACTTGCTGTTTATTGTCAATTATACGTTCAGAATTTCAGGCAGGGTATTCACTTCAATGTAAGTACATAATTTAATAAACATAATTATCACAGTTATAAATATATATACCAGTACTGGATATGAGCGAATTAGAGAATCCACAGATGACCTGATCATGGATGATAAGATGGTTTTTAGAAATGCCATACTTTCTGATGCGCGTCCTGTGAGCCGGCTGCTGTGGCCGAGTGGTTCTAGGCGCTTCAGTCTGCGACCACTACTGTCGCAGGTTCGAATCCTGCCTCTGGCGTGGATGTGTGTGATGTCCTTAGGTTAGTTTGGTTCAAGTACTTCTAAGTTCTAAGGGACTGATGACCTCAGATGTGAGCTATACTAATAACGGTGGTCTGCAGGGGTCATAAGTGTGCATAGCCATTGCGTTAACAAAATGCCAAACCACACTTGTGACCCCTTGCAGGCCACTGACAACGACGTTCCATCTGTGGCTCACTGTTCCACGCGATCGTCCACCAACCATAAGACGATATCTTGGGTAAGTGTGAAATTTATTAAACATTAATTTTCATGTATTATACTACTGCTTAGAGTAGTGATATGCAGTATTTGTGGATTCCTATGGAGTTTTCTCCACTGACGGTCATTCATTGCAGAACACTGAAGTTTTTCGTTACAGACGAATCAGTTTCCAATTACTGTATATAATTTTTATCTTGGGGTATTTTTATGTTTACTCGAGAAATACGAATTGCATGTGCGTATACTTGTATACCGGGAGAACGTTCATTAATTTTCTCAGGCTATATACTTTATTACGTCTGGAATTTTCAAGGGAAAACAGTTATTCTCTTCGAATATAGCTTGTAACGCCAGCTGCTGTTTTTTTTCTTGGTGGCTGCCAAGAATGCTCCTACATAACGTACTCCAACGTATTCTACACTATAAATGCAAATGTCTCACATTTTCTTCGAAATTTTTACTACCATCTGAAATTACCACTAAGTATGCGAGATGACGTATTCCCACCAAGTACCCTGAAGATCACTATAATGCCGGCGTACCTCAATTGCAGCCCCCAGTGTCACGTGGGGCAGGCGATAACTTAAGCATTTTCTGCTAGTGCTGTTTCAATTACGGATGACTTATATTTTCTCCGAAATTTGTACTACCAATTGTATTTATCATTAACTGACAATTCAGTAAGTGTGTGAGACGTTCTATACGCACCTAGATCGCTGATGATTACTATAGTGCCACAGGAGCCCTGTTACGAACCGCCATTGTCAGATGGGGAGCAACTTCTGCTAGTGCTGTTTCATTACTGGCCACAATGATTTACCCGTCCAGCCTGAATTATATCTCATTGTAGCATCGATTAGAGTTAAAAGTGTGAGTAGTAGTGGAGGGTGGTAAATGTGAAGCTGTTCCTTTATTATCTGGCAGCTGTTTCTGTAAAGCAGAACAGAAGTATGACATGGCTTTGTTCCACAGCGAATTTTGCTCTGCAGAAATCATGTCACTTAACATTGTATATAATTTAAGTTTACATTTTTTTTGGCGTCTAGAAATCCATGAACAGCTCCAGTATCTATACTGTATACAGTTCCGACACACGATCGTTTACTAGCCTTTGGCAAATTTTTTGAATTAGTGCACGTTGTTAACCTTGTCGTGGTGTTCAGTACAAGGATTGGTGTGGGACAGCTCTCCATAGTACTCTGTCCTGTTCAAAGCTCTTAATTGCTGCATAATTAGAGTAACCTACATCTAGCTGAACCTGCATAGATTTGATATGGCTCTACAATTTTATACCCTCCCCCCTCTCCCGCTCAACTACGAAACGAACGATCACGTATTGCTTCGATAATGGTTCAGTCAACTGATCTCTTCTTTTAGTCTAGTTGTACCATAAATGTCTTTTCATTATAGTTAAATGCTGTAGATAATAATTAGATAGCCGGTCAAATCATTTAATCTGTATCGTTCTTCTGTAGCACCACATTAAAAAACTTATAATGTCGTCTTGTCTGAACCGCTTATCGTCAATGTCACATTTCCATACACTCCAGATAAATACTTTAACAAACGATTATTTCTGAATTAAACATGACATATGTTCTCGATGCCAACTTTGCATTTTATATCTACGTGGGCCATCGTCATTTATTTTGTTGCCCCTACAAAAAATTCATTTACTACATTTAATAGCGTCTCATATTCTATACTAATTCTCTCAACATTACTTGAGTTAGTTTGGCAACATTCCCTTGCTTAACTTTTGTTTACGTTCTTCTTGTAACATCTCGGGACATTATGGACTCCATTCAACTGTTCTTCCAAGTTTGAATTTCTTCAACATTCCCTTGCTTAACTTTTGTTTACGTTCTTCTTGTAACATCTCGGGACATTATGGACTCCATTCAACTGTTCTTCCAAGTTTGAATTTCTTCAACTTCTTTTTTTGCCTTTCCGAAATTCCCCTAGGTTTCGTTCACAGCTTGCTCGTTGTGCAGACAGGATAATACTTGTTCTCCCTTCTCAGCGACTGCTTCACCTTCGTGAGTACTCCTATAGCTTTGATAGCTGCAGTCTGATTGCAGCAGAAATTGTATTTTCCTACGGTCAGAATTTCTAGGAGTGTGTACAATTCAGTGTAAGTACATAACATAAAAATAAATACAGGTAGCATTATTTGAAATGAGCGATTTATTGAAATCACAGAGCACCTAAGCCTTGATGATCAGATAATAGTTTGTAGCGCTGTGCTTCCTGATCGAGTCCAGTACTGTACTTGTGTGTCACCAAGTTAAGTATGTTACATTAAAAAATGCTGGTCTGCCTGAGTCATAAGTGCGAATACACATTGCGTTATGCAGATGTCATTCTCACTTATGATGCCTTGCAGGCCATAGAGAACGACGTTCCAGTCTCTCTTCTGTGGCTCATTGTACAACGCTATCGTCCACTAACCGTAAGGTAATGGCTGTGGGTAAGTGTATAATTTATTAAATATTAATTTGCTTCATTATCCTACTTGTATTATACGCATGTCATATAGCAGGCCCTGCTTATTGCACTGCTATACAGTGTCTGAGTCTTATGCAGTGCACTCAGTTAACAGTCAGGTATTGTAAAACAACGGCGTTTATCGTTACGGACGGAAGAGTTTCGCGAGTTCTACCTTATTTTATATTTATCTCGGGAAACTTTTAAGTCTTCTTGCTGGCGTTTATAATACGTACTTGTATAAACCTGGAGGAAGTCAATATGTTTTCCTCATTTCACATATTTTAGTCCTTCAGGCATTTTCACATTCAATGAGATAAAAAATATTTCTTTCCAAAATACATTTTAGTGTCGGTTTTCATTTTTTCCGTACTGACTGGTAGGAATTTTCTTTTAGAATGGCCTCCACCACATTCAGCGCTAGAAATGAGTACGTCTTTTCTTCGAAATTTTTACTCTCTTTTGAAATTATACATAAAGAGGTGAAACGATCCTTGCAAGCCTAGTTTCCTGACGACCACTGCAGAGCTGTTGTAGACCAACTTCTGCCAGTGGGAGGCAAATAGGTCAAGCGATAACACTGATCACTTTCAGACATTACTTTTTCATTACCGACCATAAGTATTTATTCCTCCAAACCGAATTGCAACTTATTCCTGCACATTAGAGCTTCATGTCAGTTTCATTATACAGGGTGATTCACTAACTATTGCCACCAAGAATAACTCCGAAAGTATGATAGGAGCTGAAAAGTTTCTGGGACAAAAGTTGCATGGGACAATGGGGGATATAATATGACGTTGGTTTTTCGTTGCTAGGCGGGGTCGCTTCAGAGATATGAAGTTTAACTTTGTTTTTTTAAATGGTATGCTATAGTTTGGTATTTATTTTCTGATAGCGGCTATCGAGATGAATCCAATGATGTGTAACAAAATTACAGACCAATATCCTTAACATCGGTTTGTTGCAGGATTCTCGAACATATTCTCAGTTCGAATATAATGAATTTCCTTGACACCGAGAAGTTGCTGTCCATGCATCAGCACGGCTTTAGAAAGCATCGCTCCTGCGAAACGCAACTCACCCTTTTTTTACATGATATCTTGCGAACCATGGATGAAGGGTATCAGACGGATGCCATAGTCCTTGAAAATGGTTCAAATGGCTCTGAGCACTATGGGACTAAACATCTGTGGTCATCAGTCCCCTAGAACTTAGAACTACTTAAACCTAACCAACCTAAGGACATCACACACATCCATGCCATATTCCTTGACTTTCGGAAAGCGTTTGATTCGGTGCCCCACTAGAGACTCCTAACTAAGGTACGAGCATATGGAATTGGTTCCCAAATATGTGAGTGGCTCGAGGACTTCTTAAGTAATAGAACCCAGTACGTTGTCCTCGATGGTGAGTGTTCATCGGAAGTGAGGGTATCATCTGGAGTGCCCCAGGGAAGTGTGGTAGGTTCGCTGTTGTTTTCTGTCTACATAAATGATCTTTTGGATAGGGTGGATAGCAATGTGCGGCTGTTTGCTGATGATGCTGTGGTGTACGGGAAGGTGTCGTCGTTGAGTGACTATAGGAGGATACAAGATGACTTGGATAGAATTTGTGATTGGTGTAAAGAATGATAGCTAACTCTAAATATAGATAAATGTAAATTAATGCAGATGAATAGGAAAAAGAATCCCGTAATGTTTGAATACTCCATTAGTAGAGTAGCGCTTGATACAGTCACGTCGATTAAATATTTGGGCGTAACACTGCAGAGGGATATGAAGTGGGAAAAGCATGTAATGGCAGTTGAGGGGAAGGCGGATAGTCATCTTTGGTCCATTGATAGAATTTTGGGAAGATGTGGTTCATCTGTAAAGGAGACCGCTTTTAAACACTAATACGACATATTCTTTAGTACTGCTCGAGCGTTTGGGATCCCTATCAGGTCGGATTGAGAGAGGACATAGAAGCAATTCAGCGGCGGGCTGCTAGATTTGTTACTGGTAGGTTTGATCATCACGCGAGTGTTACGGAAATGCTTCAAGAACTCGGGTGGGAGTCTCTGGAGGAAAGGAGGCGTTCTTTTCGTGAATCGCTACTGAGGAAATTTAGAGAACCAGCATCTGAGGCTGACTGCTGTACAATTTTACTGCCGCCAACTTATATTTCGCGGAAAGACCACAATGAGAAGATAAGAGAGATTAGGGCTCGTTCAGAGGCATACAGGCAGTCATTTTTCCCTCGTTCTGTTTGGGAGTGGAACAGGGAGAGAAGATGCTAGTTGTGATACGAGGTACCCTCCGCCACGCACCGTATGGTGGATTGCTGCGTATGTATGTAGATGTAGAACAGTAAGGTCTTTGAAGGTAAAAAAAGGTTACAAAGGTGGCATTAACGTCCATTTACAGAAGGTGTTCGAAGTCATGACCACTGGTATCAATGCAGTGCTGCAATCATCTCATCATGGATTGAGTAGTATTCCTTATCACATCGGCACTTATCGAAGAAACTGCTCGTACAGTTCTTTCTTGCCTATCTTCAGGTGTAGTTGGAACGTCTTTATAAACAATGTCTTTTATGGAGCCCCACAAGAAAGAATCCAGAGGCATGAAGTCTTGCAAACGAACCGGCCACGAGGTATCTCCTCCGCGTCAAATCCAACTATTTGGGAATTGTCTCTGCAACTCATTTCTAGCCATCAGCAAAAAATGTGCCGGACACCCATCGTGTTGATACCACATTCTGTTCCTTGTTCCTAAAGGTATCTCTTCCAATAACAGACCTAATGTTTCTTGCAGTAGTGTGGTGTACTTCCTACCATTAGGATTTCCTTCGATGAAATAGGGGCCTGTAATTCTGTCCTCCAGAATTCCACACCATGCATTCACCGACCACGGTTTTTGGTGTGCAACTTGCCGTAGCCAACAGGGATTTTCAGTTGCCCAATAATGCATGTTACGCAAATTAACATTTCCATGGTGGTAAATGTAGCCTTGCCAGTAAATAAAATCAAATTTATAAGTGTGTCATCCTTCTGAATTTGAAGTTTGAGCCCATCGACATAATTCAATGCGACGCATACAATCCGTACCAGTTGATTCTTGGTAGAGACCGATATGGTAAGGATGATATTTATGGCGATGCAGAACACGAACAACACTACCCTGGCTCATGCCAGATTCCCTTGCGATTTAACAAGAATTAACAGAAGGATCTCGAACGACAGTGGCAAGAATACCAATTTCCATTTCCCCAGTAGTAACTTTCCTTTGCCGGATATGTCTCCGATGCGTTAAAGATCCAGTTGTTCTCAATTTATCATACACATATTTAAATGTACGACGTGTAGGGTGAGTACGTCGAGGATATCTTTCAGCGTATAAGTCTCTAGTTCTCACTGAATTTCGTTGGCATTCTCCGTAAATGAGAAGCATATCGATTTGTTCTTCGAAGTTATACATCATTCACACTCGCTTGATACGACGATACTAGTCTTACCGTTCTTTTATTGCGTGTTTTATTGCGAAACCGTCGAATGGTGTTTACATGTCAATGGCACGTTAGATGGAGACGCCGTATTCGGCGAATGTTTACTATTTGTACGATATACGTGAGAGAATTGTCAGAGCATGTGTTTCGACAAGTGCCGAAGTGATAAGGAATACCACTGAATCAATGATAAGAAGACTGCAGCACTACATTGACACCAGTGGTCATCACGTGAACACCTTCTGTAAATGGGCGATCATGCCACCTTTTTCACCTTCCTTGACCTTCAAAGACCTTACTGGTACACTTCATTGGATTTGTCTCGATAGCCGCTATCAGAAAATAAGTACCAAACTATAGCATCCCATTTTAAAAAAAACGAAGTTGACCTTCATATCTGTTACGCGACCCTACCTAATAACAAAAAACCAACATCATATTATCGCCCCCGTTGTCCCATGCAACTTTTGTCCCACAAACTTTTCAGCTACTATCATATTTTCGGAGATATTCTAGGTGTCAATAGTTAGTGATTCACCCTGTATAGAAAGCAGAGGGTAGTAACAACGCTTTGTGCCTTAATAAACGGTTTTTAATGACTGGCAGCTGTCCTTGAGAAGCAGAACAGATGTGTGACGTAGATTTGTTCTACTGTGGATGGTGATCTGCAAATATCGTAGGTGCCCTGTAACACCGCTTTACGAAGGTTTGTGTACGAGCTTTTAACATCTTATATTCCATGAAGAACTGTCTTTTTAGTGTACCATTCCGACACATTTTATTTTACCAGCCGCTAGAAAATATCTGAGTTAAGTAAATGTTATTGGTATTGTCGCTATTGTGGTTGTCTGTCAGGGGGCTGGGTTGATGCAGCTGTCCTGTAAAAGACTCTTCAGCTCTTCAGAATTATTGAGTCTACAATCACCTAAAACTGCAGACCGTAATCATGCTTTGTTATCCCTATATAATTTTACCCGCTACCTCCCTCCACTTCCCACAATGACGTAATTGACGATCACGTGTTTCGTAAATAAGGTCATGTCAACCAATCCCTTGCCTTAGTCTAGGTTTACCATAAATTACTTTAACCAGATTCGATATATAATCTACCCATCCAATCCTCAGCATTTTTCTATAGTACCACACGTCCAATGCTTATATTGTCTTCCTGTTTGTACTATATGTTCGCCGGCCGAAGTGGCCGTGCGGTTAAAGGCGCTGCAGTCTGGAACCGCAAGACCGCTAAGGTCGCAGGTTCGAATCCTGCCTCGGGCATGGATGTTTGTGATGTCCTTAGGTTAGTTAGGTTTAACTAGTTCAAAGTTCCAGGGGACTAATGACCTCAGCAGTTGAGTCCCATAGTGCTCAGAGCCATTTGAACCATTTTACTATATGTTCAGGTTCAAATGCCTCTGAGCACTATGGGACTTAACTACTGACGTCATCAGTCCCCTAGAACTTAGAACTACTTAAACCTAACTAACCTAAGGACATCACACACATCCATGCCCGAGGCAGGATTCGAACCTGCGACCGTAGCGGTCACGCGGTTCCAGTCTGTAGAGCCTAGAACCGCTCGGCCACCCCGGCCGGCTATATGTTCAGAAAAGACTACTTCTGCTTTAAACATAATATATGTTACACATCGACACATCGGCAAATTAAGTATTTGTCGTATCCTTTGTCTTCCTCAAAGTTTGTTTCCTAACTTGGTACGTTTTTCTGTTTGAGAAGTGTAAGTTCTCATTTTGTAAGTGCAAAATAAGGCAGTGTGTGGCGCAGTTTTCATTTCTTCTGAACAGTCAGCTACTTAGCTCCTCAAGGCATCAGCGTCCATAGATGACACATCAGCAGGGTAGAATATTGCATGTCTAGGATTCTGTCTGCTTTTATAGTTTACTTCATCAGATAGTCCTGCTAGAATGGGTAAGATGTGTGCTTGCTGTGTGCAGATGCAGGTGGAGCTGTCCGCAGTTCATGAACAGTTGAAAGGGGTTTTGTCTACGGTTAGTCACCTTCATACTGCTGCCCAGGGATGTAGCGATGGTAAGTAATCTGGCACATAGCGTGGGACACGTCAGGTGTCGCTCGTTTTACTCAGGGGCTCCTTTGCGTAGGCACCTCCTAATGTACCTGACGCGTTGGAGTCGCCCTAACAGCAGAGTGAGTGGTAAGTGGTAAAGCGTTCGTGTCGCATCGAGGCGGTGTGGAGATTGGTCATCTAGCCTCGCCCATACAGCCTGTGAGTGGGAATGTGGCCACTGTTTCAGCAGGGTCCGAGCAGGCACATGGAAGGGGGGGGGGGATGGGGGCTAGGTGACTAGTTATCGAGAGCTCCAACGTTAGGCGTGTTATGGAGTCCCTTAGGCAGATAGCGTTCAGCGCTGGGAAGAAAGCCAATGTGCACTTAGTATATTTGTCGCGCGGCCTCATCCGAGATGTGGAGATAGCTGTCACATGGGTTTTGAGGCCATTCTCAGTTCATGCAGGCGGCTAGTGGAGGTGGTTAGGGCTCCCGGTCTCATCCTTACGGTGCCAGCAGAGCTCGTAATTTGCAGCATTGCTCCCAGAGTTAGCCTGGGTCCTTTGGTTTTTAGCCGAGCGGAGGGTCTGAACCAAAGGCTTCGTCGACTCTGTGACGCTCTTGGCTGCAGATTTCTAGAACTGTGTTACCGTTTGTGGATTCGGAGGACTCCACTCGGTTTTTCAGTGGTGCATTACGCAAAGGAAGCAGCTACTCGGGCAGCAGATTACGTGTGGAGAACACTCGAGGGTTTTTAGGCTATGCTGTAGTTTGCAGCACTCTGATGAACACCGGACAGTCGATACATAGCAGGTGAAGTTGGACCACGTTCAGAGTAAAGACACTTCGACAGTCAAAACTTTATCAGTAAATTGTAGAAGTATCTGTAAAAAACTTTCCAAATTTACTGTCCTGCAGGAAAGTTCTCACACCTGAAATATTCGTGGGACAGCTAACTGGCCAAAACCCGAAGTGGAAAGCTGTGAAATATTTAGCGAGTCATGGAACGCATGCCGGAAAGACAGATTAGAGGCCATAGGAGAGGGATTGTTCATTGCAGCTGACAAAAATATTGTTTCCATTAAGGTAGAAATTGAATGTGACAATGAAGTTATCTGGTCGTGTATGACAGGTGCAGGTGGAACCAGCTGAACTGTTGGATGCTTTTACCAGCCACCTGGTTTCACTACGACGGTTCTAGAGTCATTCACAGAAAGTCTACGGTCAGTAGCTCATACATACTCAGATCGTGCCATACTAGTTGGAGGCGACTTTAAGCCGCCGAGTATAGACCGGAATGTCTATGGATTCGTTGCAGAAGGTTCAGACAGACAATCGTGCGAAGTACTTTTGAACACGTTTTCTGAAAACTTGCTTGAGCAGCTAGTTCGGCAACCCACAAGCAGTAGAAATATCTTAAACTTTGTGCCTACAAATATGTTGGGTCTTATCGCAACGTCGGAATAGAAAGGGAGTTTATAGCTCAGTAAGTCATTAAAGCAACTATGGTTATGAAAGTTAATAAATGAGTCAAGAAGGATAGAAGAATATTTCTGCTAGAAAGAGCAGATAAGAAATGGTTAGCATTTCAGTTATGCAGCGAATTAACATCACATACTTACAGCAGGATGCACGTGGAGAAATTATTGCTCAAGGTTTTACAGTATATAAATGGTGATCTGGAGGTTTATGTTCCTAATAAGTGGATTAAGAACGGAAAAGCCCCGCCATAGTTTAATAACGAAATGCGGAAAATGTTGAGGAAGCAGAGGATGTTATACTCTCGGTTCAAAAGAGAACACGCAAATGACTAGAAGTAAAGGTTAGCAGAGATTCGTGCGTGTGTGAAAATATCTACGCGCGAAACATCAAGCAACTACCGACGTCATACCTTAGCAAAAGATCTGCCAGAGAATCCGAGAAAAATCTGGTGTTATGTGAAATCGTTAAGCAGGTCTAAAGCTTCCACCCACTCACTTATTGACCAGTCTGGTGTTGCAGATGAAAATAGCAAAGCGAAGGCCGAAGTTTCAAATTTCGCATTCAAGAAATCTTTCATACGGGAGGATCGTATAAACATACCGTCCTCCCCCTGCGGGTTCGGGGGTGAGAATAGGCCCGCGGTATTCCTGCCAGTCGTAAGAGGCGACTAAAAGGAGTCTCAAACGTTTCGGCCTTATGTGATGGTCCCCTCTCGGGTTTCACCTCTATCTTTCTAAATTCTTCCGAAGAGTGAGCCAATTGGGGAAGGGCGCCTTACATGGTGCGCTGTATCCATCGTGCGTTGAGACCTTGCGCCAGCTTTCTCGTCGTCGCAATGCTGTCCCGCTCGTTTTACATCTCTTGGACTAGGATACGTTCCCGTGTGCGATTACCACTCTGCACTCTGCAGTGTTGCTTTTTGCTGCGACGACGACCTTGGACTTTTTTGCACCTAAGATCCAGCTCGGTAGCCAGTCCGTTGTGGCGGGGCCGCCATGTACCCTATGGTTGCAACCCCCTGACAACACAGGGATCGCTCTACTGATGCCTGCGCCCTTTACTCCCCATGTATGCCAAGGAGTAGATGCCCATCTCCTTGGGGCATCAAGACTCCCGGCAATGGCCATCCTGGCAGGTGACCCTTTCTGTGGCTGGGTGGCGCACATGGGGAGGGCCCTTGGTCGGAGTAGGTGGCATCAGGGTGAATGACACGCAATGAAGCGTGACACATCATCTCTTGCTGGTGACCAGCCACCAGCAGTCTCTAAGTGTTCGAGGGCTCATTTTAGAGCTAACGTGTATGACCCCAAATCGTTCGCCTCCCTGGCCACACCTTGGGAGGAACGAAAGGCTATGAATGGCAGTGAAACGTATTCGCCCCAATATCTCGTCTGTACCAGAGGTGATAGGGAATCCTTTGTCTCTGGGAAGCCTCAGTTCTTTGTAGAGCATTTAAGAGGACAAGTTTGGGGAGGTGGAGGGCTTGTCCAAAATGCGCTCTGGGTCAGTTTTGATAAAAACGGCATCCTCTGCAGGATCTTACAGAAAGAGCGCAAATTCATGGAATATAAGACCCTGGACCGACTAACCTATACTGAGGCTAAGAGGAAATACGAACGCCTCCATCCTGTGCGAATGACTTCCTCCTAGCCGGTCGGAGTGGCCGAGCAGTTCTAGGCGCTACAGTCTGGAACCGCGCGATCGCTACGGTCGCAGGTTTGAATCCTGCCTCGGGCATGGATGTGTGTGATGTCCTTAGGTTAGTTAGGTTTAAGTAGTTCTAAGTCCTAGGGGACTGATGACCTCAGAAGTTGAGTCCCATAGTGCTCAGAGCCATTTGAACCATTTTTTTTTTACTTCCTCCTATGCCACTGCAACGGCAACTGTGTTAGCCCCATCAGTCACGCGACTTTCAGTCGGCTCGCCGATTCGTACCAAGTATGCCCCCTTGCCCGTAGGGGGCACTACACCTCCTGTTGCTCCTACGCCACCTAACTCGGGAGCAACACGCCCCCCCCCCCACACACACACATACATCAGGGACATCCATCCCCGCTTCTAAGCCGGAGAAGCGTCCAACTTCTTCAGCTTCTCACGCTCGAAAGGGGTCCCTTGGGTCCCTCCCTTCCCAGGTTTCCACAAGCGGGAAGGCTGACGCCCGACAGTGGCATAAGTGCCCACAACCAGTTGGTCATAGGGCTTTGCGATCCTCCTCTGTCCACAACCTTCCAACTCTGCGTCTGAGGACGAGGTTGAGATTCTGTTCTGGTGTCTGCTGAGGACCTCGATCTCGCCGCTCAATCAGACGCAATGGATAGCACTTGCCCTGGTGCTCAATCGGAGGCAGCAGGTGACCCAGTGGCGTAATCTGTCTTTCACTCTCTTCACAGCGAGTCTGCCCTCTACAAACACCTTTAGAGGCTGTCGCTGTTTGGGTGTGGACGCCATAGGCTGTTACTGTCTGCAATCTTCCACCGGATGGTGATGTCCCGCAGCGTGTCCTGGCTACGCTGATATCCCAATTGCCGCCACCTTTCCTGTTAATGGGCGACTTCAACGCCCTTAAGTCTCTGTGGGATGGGTCAGTGGCGACAGGTCGAGGCGCCACAGTTGAGCATGTATTGGCACAGCTTGACCTCTCCCTTTTAAACTATGGAGCCTTCACACATTTCAGTGTGGCACATGGTATGTACTCCGCCATTGACCTTTCGATCTGCAGCCCTAGCCTCTTACAGTCTGTCCAATGGAGTGTGCATGACGACCTATGTGGTAGTGACCACTTCCCGATCTTTCTGTCACTGCCACAGCGTCACTCTTCTGGGCGCCCTTGCAGATAGGCTATGAATAAGGCTGACTGGGACTTGTTCTCCTCCACTGCCGCTATTGAGCCTCTTTCTAATGAAGCCATTGATGAGATGGTTCACTCGGTCACCACCGGCATCGTTACTGCCGCAGAATCTGTCATTCGACCGTTCTTCTGGGTCCCCTCGGCGGAGGACTGTGCCTGCGATCCATGAGGCGATTAAAGATCGCAGGCGGGCGCTCTAGCGTCATACGCGGCATCCATCTTTAGAAAACCTCATCGCCCTTAAACGGCTCCGTGTTCGGGCCCGCCGCATCATTCGCCAACACATGCAGGAGTGCTGGGAACGGTATGTGTCCACCATTGGCCTCCATATCTCTCCATCGCAGGTCTGGGCCAAGATTAGAATCCTCTATGGCTATTGGACCCCAGTCAATGTCCCTGCGCTGTCACTGAATGGAACAGTTTGTACTGACCCCGACATCATTGCAAACCGGTTAGCAGACCATTTTGCTCTCAGTTCCGCTTCTGTGAATTACCCACTGGCCTTCCGCTCCATTAAAGAGCGGTTGGAACGTGGTAGCCTTTCATTTCACACCCGCCATCCTGAATCCTACAATGTCCCATTCACTGAGTGGGAATTCCACAATGCCCTAGCTGCTTGCCCTGCTACAGCTCCCGGGCCAGATCGCATCTAATGTCAGATGCTGAAACACCTCTCAGTGGACTGCCAGTGACGCCTCCTCCACCTTTACAACAGTATCTGGGTCGAGTCCGAGTTTCGGTCGCAATGGCTGGAAAGCATTGTTATCCCCACTTTGAAACCTGGCAAGAACCCATTGGAGGTGGGCAGCTACCGCCCCATTAGCCTCACCAACGTTCTTTGCAAGTTGCTCGAACGCATGGTGAGCCAGCGGTTGAGTTGGGTACTCGAGTCTCGGGGCCGTCTGGCTCCGTCCCAGAGTGGGTTCCGTGAAAGCCGCTCTGCCGCCGACAATCTGGTGAGCCTGGAGTCAGCCATCCATACGACCTTTGCCCGCCGTCAGCACCTCGTCGCTGTCTTTTTCAACATGCGGAAGGCGTACGATACGACATGGCGCAATCACATCCTCTCTACGCTTAATGATTGGGGTCTTCGGGGTCCTTTGCCGATTTTCCTACGAAATTTTCTGTCGCATCGTACCTTCCGCGTGCAAGTCGCGGCCTCCCATAGTTCCTCCTGAGTTCAGAAGAACGGGGTACCACAGGGATCTGTCCTATGTGTTTTTAATTGCAATTAACGGGCTCGCTACGGCGGTGGGAACGTCTGTCTCAGCTTCCTTGTATGCCGATGACTTCTCCCTCTACTATAGCTCCATTGGCATTGCAGCTGCTGAACGTCAGCTGCAGGGCGCTATCCGCAAGGCGCAGTCTTGGGCTGTAGCGCATGGCTTCCAGTTTTCGGCTGCCAAGACCTGCGTTATACATTTCTGCCGGCGACGAACAGTTCACCCTGAGCCGCGACTTTATCTTGCCAGCGAACTTCTTGCTGTGGTGGAGACACATCAATTTTTGGGTGTTGTTTTTGATGCCCGATTGACTTGGCTCCCACATATTCGGCAGCTTAAACAGATGTGTTGGCGGCATCCTAATGCTCTGCGATGCTTGAGCCACGCTACCTGGGGCGCCGACCGATCTACCCTCTTACGGCTCTACCAGGCGTTAATCCAGTCCCGTCTGGATTATGGGAGCCTGGCTTATGGTTCAGCATCCCCTTCTGCATTGAAGGTGCTGGACCCTATCCTTCACAGCGGGATACGACTTGCCACTGGTGCTTTCCGGACCAGCCCTGTGAACAGCTTACTTGTGGGGGCAGGTGTTACTCCACTGAAGTTACGGCGCCAACGTTTACTGGCCGCTTATGCTGCACATGTTTTTTGCATGCCCGGGCAACCTAATTATCGTCTCCTGTCCCCTCAGTCAGTCGTCCGTCTCCCAGAACGTCGGCCCCGGTCGGATTGTACGATCGCGGTTCGAGTCAGAGAGCTTCTCTCAGGGCTTGAGGTTTTCCCTCTTCCACCTCCTTTCCGGGCCCCTCTGCGTGCACCCCCGTGGTGCGTGCGCTGCCCTAGCCTTCAGCTCGATTTGGCACAGGGCCCGAAGGACTCAGTCCCTCCAGAGGCCTTCCGCAGGCCGCTTTCTTTCCCTCCTTGCCACGTTTCAGGGCTCTGGCGTTGTTTACACTGACGGTTCGATGGTTGCTGGTCGTGTCGGTTATGCTCTGACTCTAGGGGACCACCGCTGAGCTGGTCGCCATCTTTCGTGCCCTAGAGTATATCCGCTCCTGCTCAGGTGAGTCCTTCGTTATCTGTAGCGACTCCCCGAGCAGTTTACGAGCTATCGACCAGTGATTCCCTCGCTGTCGTCTGGTGATGGCTGTCCAGGAGTCCCTCCATACTCTTGCCCGTTGCGGCCGCTCTATGCTGTTTGTGTGGACCCCAGGCCATGTTGGGATACCAGACAATGAACATGTCGACAGCGTGGCCAAATAGGCCACCAGTAAACCATCTCTGGAGATTGGCCTCCCGGATGCTGATTTGCGAGCGATCTTACGCCGCAAAGCTTTCGAACTTTGGGACACTAAATGGCGCAACCTGACGACGGCAAACAAACTCCGTCCTATCAAGGAGACGACGGATGTGTGGTGGTCATCCATGCGAGCCACTCGCAGTGACTCAGTAGTCCTTTGTCGGCTCCGCATTGGCCACACCCGCTTGACACAGAGCCATTTACTGCGCCATGAGGACCCGCCTGTATGTCGCTGCAGGTCGACTTTCACAGTGCTCCATATTTTGTTGGCCTGTCCCTTTTAGCTGTGCTCAGGCAGACGTTTGCGCTGCCTGATACGCTCCCTGCTCTTTTAAAAGATGACATTGCTATGGCAGGCTTAGTTTTGCGTTTTATTCGGGCAGGGTTTTTTTGTCACTTAATCGAAGTGTTTTTCCTTTTTGTATTGATTCTGGCCTTTGGTCTACGATTTGAGTCTGAGTTTTTAGTGTGTTTCTCGGTGGTTGGCTTTTCCTTTTTCGTCTCTATGGTCGGCCAACCACTGTCACACTCTGTGTGATTTTAATTTCTCTTGTCTGATCTCTGTCTGCCTCTTTCTTGTCACATGTCGTCTGTTGTCATGTCCACTGTTCGTTTTTTATTCTTTGTGGGTGTTTGAAGGTTTAGGAATAAGGGACCGATGACCGTAGCAGTCTGGTCCCTTCAATCCCACAAACCAACTAAACGTACCGTCCTTTGACCATCGAACAGACTCCCGTATGGACGGCATAGTAATAAGTATCCCTGGCGTAGAGAAACGAAACAACCGTGTCAGGATGGAATTCCAGTTCGGTTCTACTACGAGTACGCTACGGCATAAGCGCCTTACCTAGCTTGCATTTATCATGAATCTCTCACCTAGCTCAAAGTCCCGTTGTTGTGGTTGTGGTCTACAGTCCTGAGACTGCTTTCATGCATCTCTCCATGCTACTCTATCCTGTGCAAGCTTCTTCATCTCCCAATGCCTACTGCAATATACATCTTCTGAATCTGCTTCGTGTATTCATCTCTTGGTCTCCCTCTACGATTTTTACCCTCCACACTGCCCTCCAATACTAAATTGGTCATCCCTTGATGCCTCAGAACATGTCCTACCAATCGATCCCCTCTTCTAATCAAGTTGTGCCACAAATTTCTCTTATCTCCAATTCTATTCAATACCTCCTCATTAGTTATGTGATCTACCCATCTAATCTTCAGCATTCTTCTGTAGCATCACATTTCGAAAGCTTCTATTCTCTTCTTGTCTAAACTATTTATCGTCCACGTTTCACTTCCATGCATGGCTACACTCTATACAAATACGTTTAGAAAAGACTTCCTTACACTTAAATCTATACTCGATGTTAAAAAATTTCTCTTCTTCAGAAACGCTTTCCTTGCCATCGCCAATCTACATTTTATATCCTCTCTACTTCGACCATCATCAGTTATTTTGCTCCCCAAATAGCTAAACTCATTTACTATTTTAAGCGTCTCATTTCCTTATCTAATTCCCGCAGCATCACCCGATTTAATTCGACTACATTCCATTACCCTCGTTTTGCTTTTGTTGATGCTCATCTTATATCCTCCTTTCAAGACACTGTCCATTCCGTTCAGCTGCTCTTGTAGGTCCTTTGCTCTCTCTGACAGAATTACAGTGTCATCGGCGAATCTTAAAGTTTTTATTTATTCTCCATAGATTTTAATTCCTAATCCGAATTTTTCTTTTGTCCCACGGGAGTGGGAAAAAGTGCAGGTGACTCTTATGTTTAGGAAGGGTAGAAGAATGGACCCGCAAAATTACGGATTAATATCCCTAATTTTGTTTTGTTACAAAATCCTTGAAAATATTCTCAGCTTGAATATAATAAATTTTCTTGATAGCGAGAAGCTTATGTTCACGAATCGGCATAGTTTTAGGAAGCATCGCTCCTGCGAAACACAGCTTGCCCTTCCCTCAAATGTTATACTGCGAACTATGGATAGAGAGCAACAGGCACACTGCATATTTCTAGATTTCCGGAAAGCATTTGACGGTTACAGGCTGTTAACGAAGCTACGAGCATGTGTTACAGTTTCATTGGGAGTATTTTAGGAAAGCGTGGGTCATCTATAAGGGGGACCGCGACCTATTCTTCAGTATTGCTCAAGTGTTTCAGATGCGTACTAAGTCGTATTGAAGTAAGACGTCGAAGTAATTCAGAAACGGGCTGACAGTTTTAGTACTGGTGGATTCGAACAAAGTGCAGGTGCTACGTAGATGCTCCGGGAACTTAAATGGGAATCTGCGGGAGGAAGGGAACACTATTGAGAAAATTCAGAGGAAAAACATCTAAAGCTGACTGCACAACGACTATACTGCCTACAACGTTCATTACGTGCAAGGACCGAACGGCTCCTACGGAGGCGTATAGACGCTCATTTTTCCCACGATCTATTGTTTGAGCGGAACGGGCTGTCGCTGAGCACTATGGGACTTCCGAGGTCATCAGTTCCCTAGAACTTAGAACTACTTAAATCTAACTAACCTAAGGACATCACACACATCCATTCCCGACGCAGGATTCGAACCTGCGACCGTAGTGGTCTCGCGGTTCCAGACTGTAGCGCCTAGAACCGCTCGGCCACTTCGGCCGGCCGAGCGGAACGGTAAAGGAAAGGATTTGTAGTGATACAGCGTACTCTCTGCCACCACGTGCCGTGCGGTAGCTTGTGTAATGTGTGTGTAGATGTAGATGTAAATGCAGATATTATGGATGTCAAGAAACTGCTCTTTTTAAGAAACCATTTTCTTGCTGTTGATAGTCCACGTTTTAGGTCTACGTAGGCCATCGACAGTTGGTTCATTGCTTATAGTAAAAAATCTCATTTACTGCTTTTAGTAGTGTCTCATTTCCTATTCTGATTCCCGTAGCATTACTTGATGTAATTAGATTACATTCCAAGACCCTTGATTAACTATTGTTGATGAGCATCTTATAATCTCTTCTCCGTTCAACTCTTCTTCCGAGTTCGAATTTCTTCGCCTTGAATTTTATTTGCCTTTCCGGAATGCCGTTTGGTTTCCTTTACAACATACTCACTGTACAGATAGGACAACACTTCTTTTCACTCCTCTTCTACTGCTTCACCTTCATGAATACCCCTAGGGTTTTATAAATGAATTCTTATTTCAGCGGAAACTGTACAAAACCGTTCACGTCTCGTATATTATCCACAATACCTTCAGAATTTCGAGGAGTGTATTCAATTTAATATTAGTAAATGATTTGCTAAACATAAATATGATTGTAAATATGAGTACCAACATTTACACTGAGCCATTTAGAGAAACTACGGAGAACCTATACCTAGATGACCTGATTGTGACTTTAACTGCCGGCTTTCCTGATACGAGTCCAGTGTTCTTCTTGTCCGCCACCTCACTCATTGTATTACACCAGTACTGATGGTCTGCAGGAGTCGTAAGTGCGAATATACATTGTGTTCAGAAAATGTTTATTCACCCTTACGACTCCTTGCAGGCCATAAACAACGACGTTCCAGTCTGTCTTCTCTGGCCCACTGTGCCACACGATGGTACACAAGCACTAAGACAATGGTAGAAGGCAAGTGGCTAATTTATTAAATATAAGTTTTACTTTATTATACCATTTAAATGATAAGTGTATAATAGAGCAGGCCCCTGCTTAGTGAACTGCTATGCAATGTTTGTTTGGGTCCTTTGCAATGTTTTCTGTTGACGATCAGACACTGCAAAACTCTGGCGACTATCATTACAGAAGGATGTGATTCGCACCTGCTACCGTATTTTATTCTTATCTCGGAACACTAGTATGTTTTCTCAATTAGCACCATCGATTCCGTTGAACTGTCCCTCTAAGTTCGAATTTCTGCACCTTTAATTCTATTTGCCTTTCAGAAATTAACCTGGATTTCCTTCACAGCTTGCATGCTGTACGGGTACAACAACAGTTTCTATCACTTCTGAATTACTGCTTCTTTTACGAATAATCTTACGACTCTTATAACCGAAATTTCGTTCCTTTAGAATTTAGATAATCATTCGCTCCTCCTATATTATCCTTGCCACCTTCAGAATTTTGAGGAGTGTATTAACATAAATACAGCATTATCTACATTGTGCGACTGAGTAAAATCACGGAGGACCTTAACCCGTATGACCAGACAGTGTTTTGGGCTGCTGCATTTCGTGATGCGAGACCGTTGTTTGACTTGTGCGCCAGTGTGTTACCTTAATAATCCTGGTCTGGAGGAGTCGTAAGTGTGCATACACATTGCTTTAAGAAAATGTATATGCCCACTTATGACGCCCTGCAGGCCTTAACGATGGACGTTCCAGTCTTTCTTCGGTGGGCCATTGTGGCCACAATCATCCACTAACCGTAAGATAATGCTTGTGGGTCTGTATTTTATTAAATATGAAATTTACTTTATTATTGCACTTGTATCATATGCAGATAACAGGGAAGGCCTCAGATTGGTGCAATGCAATGTAGCGTCTTTGGGATCTTGGCATTTTTCTCATACGTTCGTTAAAAATACATTAAGCAAGGGCCCACTTTTTTGCGAGTACACAAGTCATTGTTTTGTTTTATCATCCAAACATGTTTCGCCACACTTGTGACATCCTCACTGCGTTTTTTCCTGAAATATAGGCTTACGCTGTTATATAAAAATATTATATTTTCAATCGGGGGCAACCACGGCTAAAATAGTTTTACATGGACGCTTGACAAAACATATACGGTAAAGTTTTTTTTTTAAATACAGGTGTTAAAACTATTAAAATGAAACTAAATGAAATGTCGAATGGTCAACAGTAGCTGTATTTGTTCACGGCACTTATAAATCCACACAAACGGTTTCGCAACTTTTAAGTTGTGTTGTCTGGTGCAAGTATAAATGATATGTCATGTGTTACGGAATGTCTCAGAGTAACAACTGGCTTGGCTAGGTAAAATTATCAGCCCTCCCCACTGATTGAGAAGCATCGAAGTTTGATAAAAAGACCATCGTCAAAGGTGAATGTCATATCTGTGTCGACTCGCGAACTGTGCACTTACGCATTGAAATATGCTCCAGTCGGCCTATGTGTGGCAACAAAATTACCCTCATAGATGTTATTCAGGGAACTACTGAGCCCTGTAGTGACAAAACGCGACACACACTCGTGTATTTACCACCATCATAGCAGCTGACAAAATGGTTCAAATGGCTCTGAGCACAATGATACTTAACATCTGAGGTCATCAGTCCCCTAGACTTAGAACTACTTAAACCTAACTAGCCTAAGGACATCACACACATCCACGCCCGAGGCAGGATTCGAACCTGTGACCGTAGCGGTCGCGTGGTTCCAGACTGAAGCGCCTAGAACCGCTCGGACACATTGGCCGGCAGCAGCTGACAAAATAAGCTACGAGCGTCCAATGCGTTTTATAATCGTTAGCTGCTATTGCCGTCCGGGTATGAGTTTTAACACCTGAATACATTCGAGGAGCTACAGCCCGGAACCGAGGGACCACTACGGTCGCAGGTTCGAATCCTGCCTCAGGTATGGATGTGTGTGATGTCCTTAGGTTAGTTAGGTTTAAGTAGTTCTAAGTTCTAGGGGACTGATGCCTCAGATGTTAAGTCCCATAGTGCTCAGACCCATTTGACCATTTTTGAACCTGAATACAAAAAAAGGACTCTTCACTGTCCGAATTGCCAAGCAATCATGTGCATAAAAACAAACTTGTCACAGCTAAGGACTAGCAAAATAATAGAATGGTAAGGCCAAAAACGGGCATATGACACGAATTTTACCAGAAAATGCATTTTATAGATTGGGTAATAACCAAAAAATCAATGCAGACGATTTTCTAACATCTTTCATGTTTTCAGATGACATGGTGCACTAATTTAGACATGTGGCTGATATTAGTTGGAAGCCACAGGACACGTTCTTTTTGTGGTCTTCCGTCCAGAAACTGGTTTGATGCAGCTCTCCATGATACTCTATCCTGTGCAAGCTTCTTCATCCCCCAGTACCTACTGCAACCTACATCCTTCTGAATCTGTTCAGTGTATTTATCTCTTGACCTCCCTCTACGATTTTTACCCTACACGCTGCCCTCCAGTACTAAATTGGTGATTCCGTGATGCCTCAGAACATGTCCTACCAACCGATCCCTTCTTGTAGTCAAGTTGTGCCACAAATTTCTCTTATCTCCAATTCTATTCAATACCTCCTCATTAGTTATGTGATCTACCCATCTAATCTTCAGCATTCTTCTGTAGCATCACATTTCAAAAGCTTCTATTCTCTTCTTGTCTAAACTATTTATCGTCCAAGTTTCACTTCCATGCATGGCTAACTCCATACAAATACGTTTAGAAAAGACTTCCTGACACTTAAATATATACTCGATGTTAAAAAATTTCTCTTCTTCAAAAACGCTTTCCTTGCCATTGCCAATCTACATTTTATATCCTCTCTACTTCGACCATCATCAGTTATTTTGCTCCCCAAATAGCTAAACTCATTTACTATTTTAAGCGTCTCATTTCCTGATCTAATTCCCGCAGCATCACCCGTTTTAATTCGACTACATTCCATTACCCTCGTTTTGTGTTTGTTGATGTTCATCTTATATCCTCCTTTCAAGACACTGTCCATTCCGTTCAGCTGCTCTTCCAGGTTCTTTGCTGTCTCTGACAGAATTACAAAGTCATCGGCGAACCTCAAAGTTTTTATTTCTTCTCTATGGATTTTAATTCCTACTCCGAATTATTCTTTTCTTTCCTTACTGCTTGCTCAATATACAGATTGAATAGGCTACAACCCTGTCTCACTCCCTCCCCAACCACTGCTTCCCTTTCATGACCCTCGACTCTTATAACTGCCTTCTGCTTTCTGTACAAATTGTACATAGCCTTTGGTTCCCTGTATTTTACCCGTGCCACCTTAAGAGTATTCCAGTCAACATTGTCAACAGCTTTCTCTAAGTCTACAAATGCTAGAAACGTAGGTTTGCGTTTCCTTAATCTATTTTCTAAGATAAGTCGTAGGGTCAGTATTACCTCACGTGTTCCAATATTTCTACAGAATCCAAACTGATCTCCCCCTAGTTCGGCTTCTACTAGTTTTTTCATTCGTCTGTAAAAAGTTAGTGTTAGTATTTTGCAGCCGAGGCTTATTAAACTGATAGTTCAGCAAATTTTCACATCTGTCATCACCTGCTTTCTTTGTGATTAGAATTATTATATTCTTCTTGCAGTCTGAGGGTATTTCGCCTGTCTCATACATCTTGCTCACTATATGGTAGAGATTTGTTAGGCCTGGCTCAGCCAAGGCTGTCAGTAGTTTTAATGGAATGTTGTCTACTCCCGCGCCCTTGTTTCAATTTAGGTCCTTGAGTGCTCTGTCAAACTCTTTACGCAGTATCATATCTCCTATTTTACCTTCATCTACATTCTCTTCCATTTCTATAATATTGTCCTCAAGAACATCGCTCTTGTATAGACCGTCTATATTCCTTCCTCTTTTCTGCTTTCCCTCCTTTGCTTAGAACTGGTTTCCATCTGAGCTCTTGATATTTATGCAAGTGGTGCTCTTTTCTCCAAAGGTCTCTTTAATTTTCCTGTAGACAGTATCTATCTTACCCCTAGTGATATGCGCCTCTGCATCCTTACATTTGTCAACTAGCCATCCCGGCTTAGCCATTTTGCACTTATTGTCGATCTCATTTTTGAGACGTTTGTATTCCCTTTTGTCTGCTTCATTTACTGCATTTTTATATTTTTTCCTTTCATCAGTTAAATTCAATGTCTCTTCTGTTACCCAAGGATTTATATTAGCCCTCGTCTTTTTACCTACTTGATCCTCTGCTATCTTCACTATTTCATCTCTCAAAGCTACCCATTCTTCTTCTACTGTATTTTTTCCCCCATTTTTGTCAATCGTTCCCTAATGCTCTCGCTGAAGCTCTCTACAACCTCTGGTTCTTTCAGTTTATCCAGGTCCCATCTCCTCAAATTCCCACCTTTTTGGAGTTTCTTCAGTTTCAATCTACAGTTTATAACCAATAGATTGCGGTCAGAGTCCACATATGCCCCTGGAAATCTCTTACAATTTAAAACCTGGTTCCTGAATCTCTGTCCTACCATTATATAATCTATCTTACACATTCCAGTATCTCCAGGCTCCTTCCATGTATACAACCTTCATTCATGATTCTTGAACCAAGTGTTAGCTATGATTAAGTTATCCTCTGTGCAAAATTCTACCAGGCGGCTTCCTCTTTCATTCCTTACTCCCATTCCATATTCACCTACTACTTCTCCTTCTCTTCCTTTTCCTGCTATCGAGTTCCAGTCACCCACGACTACTAAATTTTCGTCTATCTTCACTATCTGAATAATTTCTTGTATCTCATCATACATTTCGTCAATCTCTTCGTCATGTGCGGAGCTAGTTGGCACATAAACTTCTACTACTGTGGTAGGCGTGGGCTTCGTATCTATCTTGGCCACAATAATGCGTTCACTATGCTGTTTGTAGTAGCTTACCCGCATTCCTATTTTCCTATTCATTATTAAACCTACTCTTGAATTGCCCCTATTTGATTTTGTATTTATAACCCTGTATTCACCTGACCAGAAGTCTTGTTCCTCCTGCCACCGAACTTCACTAATTCCCACTATATCTAACTTTAACCTATCCATTTCCCTTTTTAAATTTTCAAACCTACCTGCCCGATTAAGGGATCTGACATTCCACGCTCCGATCCGTAGAACGCCAGTTTTCTTTCTCTTGATAACATCGTCATGCCGAGTAGTCCCCTCCCGCAGATCCGAATGGGGGACTATTTTACCTCCGGAATATTTTACCCAAGAGGACGCCATCATTATTTAACCATACAGTGAAGCTACATGCCCTCGGGAAAAATTACGGCTGCAGTTTCCCCTTGCTTTCAGCCGTTCGCAGTACCAGCACAGCAAGGCCGTTTTGGTTAGTGTTACAAGGCCAGATCAGTCAATCATTCAGACTGTTGCCACTGCAACTACTGAAAAGGCTGCTGCCCCTCTTCAGGAAGCACACGTATGTCTGGCCTCTCAACAGATACCCCTCCGTTGTGGTTGCACCTACGGTTCGGGTATCGGTATCGCTGAGGCACGCAAGCCTCCCTATCAACGGCAAGGTCCATGGTTCATGGGGGGCCACAGGACAAACACGAAATAAAATAGAAGCTAAAATGCACATAACATTTTAAATGATAACAACACCTGATGTGTTATATTCCTTATCGTAAAATAACTTGTATGTACGTATTTCAGGAAAATAATAAAGAAATTGAGGATGCCACAACTGTGGTGAAAGATATTTGGGTGAAAAAACGAAACAATAATTTGTGTACTTGCAAAAAGGCAGACCGAGCCGTAATTCATTATTATTTTTTTGCAAGCACGAGACTAAGCTCAAAACTCTAATATTGCCCTACTTTTATCGTTACACACGGGTCAGTTTCACACAGGTTCTGGTATTTCAAATTTATGTCGAAACACGTTGATGCTTTTTTCGTAAAATATGTATTGCATGCTAGTATAAACTTGGAGAAAGTTCATACCCTCTTCTCGTTTCATATATTTTAGTACTCGTACTTCTGGCCTTCTCGCCGATCAATGGAGCAAATGATTATATCCTCTTGAAAATGACTTGTAACGTCAGTTTTCATTTTTCAAAATATCTGGCAGGAATTTTCTTTAAAATGAACTCTACCATAATCTACACGAGAACTGGTTATGTCCTGTATCTTTTTAAATTTTTACAAACATTTGAAACTATCACTAACTGAAAATATAAATTAATAGGTGAAACGACATTTACTACATGATTTTTAATAACTGGCAACTGATACCGGTAAGCAGAACAGAAGTGTGACATAAATTTGTTCCATTGAGGATGGTGACCTGCGCATATGTGGCTAGACACATTTCTTAACGAAACTTAGTTTAAGTGGTCTTAACATCTTGTATTCCCTAAACAAGTCCAATCTCAATGTAAGTACCCAATTTTCTAGCCATAATCGTAAATATTAATACCAGTACTTGCACTGAGCGACGTACGAGCAGAGATACCTAGGAGGATCTAAACCTCGTTGGCAACTTGGTTTTCTGAACTGCCATACTTGCAGGCGTGTGTCCAGTGATCCAATTGGGTGCCACAACGCACAGTGCGTTACAGTAATAACCGTAGTCTGCAGGAGTCATCAGTGCGATTACGCATTGCCTTAAGAAAATGTTTTTTTCTCATTTATGACGACCTGCAGGCCATAAACAACGACGTTCGAGTCATTCACCTATAGGCCACCATCGTACGCTAGCTGTAAGAGTATAGTTGTGTGTCATTATGATAGTTGTGTGTCAGTGTGAAATTTATTAATTATTAAATGTAATTTGTTATTCTGGCTGTATGAGAAGCATGTAACAATAATGCAGTCCTATGCAGTGTCTGTGGGGTCGCATGTAGTTAACGCCATTGACTATCAGGCATTGCAAAACTTCGTTTTTTATCGTTACAGACGAATCAGTTTCGTATATCTTGCAGTGTCTTATTTCTATCTCGAAATGCTTTTATATTTTCTCGATAAGACATATGAAGAGTGCACGTATAACCTTGGAGAACATTTACCCATTTTTCTTTACTGCATTACTTCTGGCATTTTCAGTGAAATAAGAAATTGTTTATCTTGAAAGTATCTCGTAACGTTAGTTGTTATCTTTCTCAATAGGTGCCACAAGTTTTCTTTCAGTACACTAAAAATACCAATGTTTAATATTTTTTATTTCTTCCTAAATTGTTACTGCCATTTGAAATTATCACGAAGTGGCAATGTTCTAAGTGCGTTAGGTGTCCTTTACCCACCTAGTACCCGACAACCCCTATGGAGCCTTAATAGCCCAGCTCCAGGCAGCCACAGCCACTATCAAATGGGACAGGCGATAAGCTCAGCATTTTCTACTAGTGCTGGTTCGTTACTTGACAGGTTAGTAAATGCCACTTTGTTCCTTAGTACATCAATTTTATTTTCTGACAGCTGCTTTCGCGAAGCAGAACAGAAGTGTAACATGGCTTTGTTCACTGTGGATGGTGATGTGCAGAACACGTTAAGTGCTTTGGCAGTATACATTACGAAAGTTTAAGCGCTTTGTACGGCTTGCAGTCCATAAACCACTATAGTTTCTCTTCTGTACACAATTCTGACACATGATAATTTACGAGGATTTGGAAAATTTTTGCGGTTCACTAAATGTTGTTGTTATTGTTGTTGTAGTGGTCTTCAGTTCAAACACTGGATTGCTGGAGCTCTTCATACTACTGTGTCCCGTTCAGATAGATTGATCTGTGCATGATTCAGCGACTTACTACTATTTGAATCCGCTAACTCTAGTCGTGCTTTGGAATCCCCCCCGTCAGCCACCCTCCCACTTCCAACAATCACGCAACGGACGATAACTTGATGCCACAATAATAGTCCTGTCAACTGATCCCTTCTTTAAGTCTAGTTGTAACATATATTCCTCTTCACCAGATTCTGATGCAGTACATTTTCGTTAGGTAACCGATCGACCCATCTACTCTTCAGCATTCTTCGGTAGAAGCTGTTATTCTAGTCTTATTTGAATTGTTGATGATCCATGTTTAACGCAACTACTTCTCACTGAAACAAAAATATGTATGCGAAGCCAAGGAATTTCTCTTTCTCAGAAAGACTTTTCTTAGTATTACAAATCTTCTTTTCTTCTCCTCTTAGACCGTCATCACTCATTTCATTGCACCTACTCACAAACTACTTTTACTCATTTTAGAAGTGTGTCACATGCTATTCTTATGCAATCAGATTACTTGATTTAATAGGATTAAATATCAGTGGCCATGTATACATTTTGATGACATTCGCCCTATAATCTCATCTCACGTCACTATCCATTCCGTTCAACTGTCCACAAAGTTTGAATTTCTTCCCCTTGAATTTTATTTGCCTTTATGGGTTGCTCTTAGGTTTCCTTCACAACTTGCTCACTGTACGGATAGGATAACACTTCTTCTCCCTCCTCTTCAACCATTTCACCTTCATGAATACCCTTATTGTTTTGTAGCTGAAGTCTTATTTCAGCGGAAACTGTATATAACCGTTCACGTTTTTTATATTATCCACGCTTCCTTTAGAAATTTGAGGACTGTCTTATAGTCATTATTAGTGCACGATTTCCTGAACATAAATATGAATGTATATATGAGTACCCGCGTTTGCACTGTACTATTTAGAGAAAATACAGCGAACCAACATCTAGATGACTGATGGTGACTTGAACTGCCGGCTTTCCTGATACGAGTCCCGTGTGCTTCTTGTTCGCCACCACACTCATTGTATTACACCAGTTCTGATGGTCTGCAGGAGTCGTAAGTGCGAATATACATTGTGTTCGGAAAATGTTTATTCACCCTTACGACTCCTTGCAGGCCATAAACAACGACGTTCCAGTCTGTCTTCTCTGGCCCACTGTGCCACACAATGGTCCAAAAGAAGTAAGACAATAGCAGAAGGTAAAGGGCTAATTTATTAAACATAAATTTTACTTTATTGTACCACTTAAATGATAAGTGTATAATAGAGCAGGCCCCTGCTTAGTGAACTGCTATGCAATGTTTGTTTCGGTCGTTTGCAGTGTTCTCTATTGACGATCGGACACTGCATAACTCCGGCGACTATCATTACAGACGAATGTGATTCGCACCTGCTATCGTATTTTATTCTTGTCTCGGTACACTTGTATGTTTTCTCAATTAACACCACCCATTCCGTTCAACTGTCCTTCTAAGTTCGAATTTCTGCACCTTTAATTCCATTTGTCTTACAGAAAGTATCCTGGATTTCCTTCACAGCTTGTATACTGTAGGGGTACGACAACTGTTTCTTTCGCTTCTCAACCACTGCATCCTTTACGAATAATTTTACAACTCTTATAACCGAAATCTCGTTGCTATAGATTATACATAATAATTATTCGCGTTTCGTATATTATCCACGCCACTTTCAGAACTTTCAGGGGTGTATTCATCATAAATATAGCAGCATCTGCATTGTGCGATTCAGTAAAATCACGGAGGACCTTAACTCGTATGACCAGACTCTGTTTTTGACTGCTCTATTTCCTGATGCGAGACCGTTGTTCGACTTTTGAGCCAGTGTGTTACTTTAATGATTCTGGTCTGGAGGAATCATAAGTGCGCATACTCACTGTTTTAAGAAAATGTACCCACTTATGACGCCATGCAGGCCTTAACGATGGATGTTCCAGTCTTTCTTTGGTGGCCCATTGTGGCACACAATCATCCACTAAACGTAAGATAATGCTTATGGGTGTGTAAATGTTTAGATATAAAATTTACTTTATTATTCCACATGTATCATATGCAGATAACAGAGCAGGCCTCCGCTTGGTGCTGTGCTATACAGTGTCTTTGGTGTCTTCGCATTGTTCTCATACGTTTAGTAATAATGGATTAAGGATGGGAATACCTTTTTGCGAGTACATAAGTAATTGTTTTGTTTTATCATCCAAACATTTTTCGCCACAGTTTGACATCTTAATTGCGTTTATTCATAAAATATATACATACATAGGTCGATAAGAACAAATAATTTTAAAACTGGGGCAACCATGGCTAAAATAGTTCTACATGATTGCTTGACAAATCGTACAGGGAACAGTTCTTTTTTTTTTTAATACGAGTGTTAAAACCATTAAAATGAAACTTAATGAAATGTCAAATGGAGACTGTAGCTGTATTCGTTCACGTCACTTATAAACCCAGACAAACGGTTTCGCAACTTTTAACTGGTGCAAACATAAATGATATGTCTTGAGTTACAGAATGCCTCAAAGTAATAACAGGCTTGGCTAGGTAAAATTTTCAGCCCTCCTCAACTGATAAACAAGCATCGAAAATTGATAAAAAGACCATCGTCAATGGTGAATGTCATATCTGTGTCGGCTCGCGAACTGTGCACTTTCACATTAAAATATGCTCTAGTCGCCTGTGTCAAGCAACAAAATTTCCATCATAGATGCTATTCAGGGAACTACTGAACCCTGCAGTGACAAAAGGCGACACACACTCGTGTATTTACCATCAACATAACAACTTACAACATAAGCTACGAGCGTCCAATGCGTTGCCGAAGCGTTAGCTGCTTTTGCCGTCCGGGTATATGTTTTAACACCTCATTAAAAAAAAAAAAAAAACTCTTCACTGTATGAATTGTCAAGCAATCACGTACATAAAAACAAACTGGTCACAGCTAAGGACTAGCAAAATAAGGTAAGGTGAAAGACGGGCATATGACACGAATTTTACCAGAGGATGCATTTTATAGATTGGGTAATAACCGAAAAAATCAATGCAGACGACTTTCTAACATCTTTCATGTTTTTAGTTGACATGGTGTACTAATTTAGGCCTGTGGCTGATTTTGGTTTTAAGCCACATTACACACACAAAGCAAAATAGAAGCTAAAGTGCACATAACAATTTAAATGACAACAAAACTCATGTGTTATAATCCTTATCGTGAAATTAATTTCTATGTGCGTATTTCAGGAAAATAATAAGAAAACTGAGGATGCCACAACTGTGGTGGAAGATGTATGGATAAAAAAACGAAATAATAATTTTTGTACTTGCAATGAGGCACATCAATCCGTAGTTCATTATTATTTTTTTCCAAGCACGACACTAAGCTCAAAACTCGTTACGAACGGGTCAGTTCCGCACAGGTTATGGTATTTTAAATATATGTCATAACACTTTCATGTTTTTTTCGTAAAATATGTATTGCACGCTAGTATAAACTTGGAGAAAATTCATCCCCCTTCTCAGGTCGTATATTTTAGTACTTATGGCCTTCTCGACGATCAATGGAGCAAACGATTATACGATTATTTGGAAAGTTGTTTAAAATGAACTCTAACATACTCTGCACGAGAACTGTTTATGCCCTGTATCTTTTCGAAAATTTAACTAACATTTGAAATTATCACTAACTGAAAATATAAATTATTAGGTGAAACAACCTGCACAAACTCTGAATGCTGACGACGACTACAGTGCTGAGGTAGACCAGCGCCTGACAGGGAGAGGCAAACAGATCAAGCGATAGGGCTGATCACCTTCTGTCGTTCCTGGTACATTACTGACCATAAAAATTTATTCCCCCAATGTGAGTTCCATCTTTTTCCTCACGTTACAGCACTGCTTCAGTTTAATTATATAGAAAACTGAGGGCTTTAGACGTGAATTTGTACCTTACTACATGACTTTTAATACCTGGCAACGGATTCCGGAAAGCAGAACAGAAGTGTCTTAAATTTGTTCCATTGTGGATAGTGATCTGCACATATGTGGCTAGACACATTGCTTAACGAAACTTAGTTAAAGTGGTCTTAACATCTTGTATTCCATACACAACTTCAATCTCAATGTAAGTACACAATTTTCTAGCCGTAAATATAGATAACAACACTTACACTGAGCGACGTACGAGTAGAGACACCTCGGAGGACCTAAACCTCATTGGCAACTTTTTTTCTGAACTGCCATACTTCCAGGTATGAGTCCAGTGTTCCACTTGTGCGCCACCACGTACTGTGTGTTATATTAATATCGGTGATCTGTAGGAGTCATCAATGCAAATATCCATTGCCTTAAGATTTTTTCTTATTTATGACGTCTTGCAGGCATAAACAACGATGTTCGAGTTATTCATCTGTGGCCCACGATCGCACGCCTACTGAAAGACTGTAGTTGTGTGTCAGCATCATATTGGTGTGTCACTGTGAAATTTATTAATTATCTGATTTACTTTGTTATCCTGGTAGTATGAGGAGCGTGTATTAATAGTGCAGTCCTATGCAATGTTTTTGGGGTCGTAAGTAGTAAACGCCATTGACCGTCAGTCGTTGCAAAACTTGGACTTTTATCGTTACAGACAAATCAGTTTGACACGTCTTGCATTGTCTTATTTTTATCTCGAAATGAATTTATGTGTTCTCGATAACATATGTGAAGAGTGCACCTATAACCTGGGAGAACATTTATCCATTTTTCTTTACTGCATTGCCTGTGGCATTCTCAATGAAATAAGAAATTGTTTATCATGAAAATATCTCTTAACGTTGGTAGTTATTATTCTCGATGGCTGCCACGAGTTTTCTTTTGGTACACTAAAAATACAATGTTTAAGATTTTTTATTATCTCCGAAACACTTACTGCCATTTGAAAGTCTGGCCATTTTCTAAGTGTGTGAGACGTCCTTTACCCACATATTTACCCGATAAGCAATATGGCTCCATAGTAGCCCAATTCCAGGCAGCCACAGCCACTACCAAATGGGACAGGCGCTAGGCACAATGTTTCCTACAAGTGCTGATTCGTTACTGGCCATAATCATTTATTCTTCTATGTGAATTCCAGCGCTTTTCAGCATCACTTCGATTCAATTATGTTGGTGGCACAGGTTGGTGAATGCGACTTTGTTCCTTACTACGTGATTTTTATTTTCTGACAGCTGCTTTCGCGAAGCGGAACAGAAGTGTAATATGGCTTTGTTCACTATGGATGGTGATGTGCAGAAAACGTAAGTGCTTTCACAGTGTACATCACGAAAGTTTAAGTGCTGGTCGATTCATCTCTGCATAATTGAGCGACTTATTGTTATGTGAAGGTGCATACTGTAGTCGTGCTTTGGTAATCGCTCTGGAATTGATGCCTCAAAGGCAATTATCGTATCGCGACATTGCTCCTCGTGTTGGTAGATGTCCAATGACTGTTAGCAGAATATGGAATCGGTGGGTTCAGGAGATTAATACGGAACGCCATGCTGATCCCAACGGCCTCGTATCACTAGCAGTCGAGATGACAGGTATCTTATCTGCATGGCTGTAACGGATCGTGCAGCCACGTCTCAATCCCTGAGTCAACAGATGGGGACGTTTGCAAGACAACAACCATCAGCACGAAAAGTTCGATGAAGTTTGCAGCAGCATGGACTATCGGCTCGGAGACCATGGCTGCGGTTACCCTTGACGCTGCATCACAGACAGGAGCGCCTGCCATGGTGTACTCAACGACGAACCTGGGTGCACGAATGGCAAAACATCATTTTTTTCGGATGAATCCAGGTTCTGTTTATAGCATCATGATGGTCGCATCCGTGTTTGGCGACATCGCGGTGAACGCACATCGGAAGCGTGTATTCGTCATCGCCCTACTGGCGTATCACCCAGCGTGATGGTATGGGGTGCCATTGTTACACGTCTCGGTCACCTCTTGTTCGCATTGACGGCACTTTGAACAGTGAATGTTACATTTCAGATGTGTTATAACTCGTGGCTCTACCCTTCATTCGATTCCTGCGAAACCCTACATTTCAACAGGATAATGCACGACCACATGTTGCAGGTCCTGTACGGGCTTTTCTGGATACAGAAAATGTTCGACTGGTGCCCTGGCCAGCACATTCTCCAGATCTCTCACCAATTGAAAACGTCTAGTCAATGGTGGCCGAGCAACTGGCTCGTCACAATACGCCAGTCACTACTCTTGATGTACTGTGGTATCGTGTTGTAGCTGCATGGGCAGCTGTACCTGTACACGCCATCCAAGCTCTGTCTGACTCAATGCCCTGGCGTATCAAGGCCGTTATTACGGCCAGAAGTGGTTGTTCCGGATACTGATTTCTCAGGATCTATGCACCTAAATTGCGTGAAAATGTAATCACATGTCAGTTCTAGTATAATATATTTGTCCAATGAAACCTGTTTATCATCTGCATTTCTTCTTGGTGCAGCAATTTTAATGGCCAGTAGTGTATTTCTCATCACCAGATTTTGATGCAGTAGATTTTCGTTGGGTATCCGATCGACCCATCTAATCTTCAGCATTATTCGATAGAAGCTGTTATTCTCGTCCTATTTGAATTGTTGATCACCCATGCTTAACGCAACTTCTTCTTACTGAAACATAAGATACATATTCGATGTCAAGGGATTTCTCTTTCTCAGAAACACATTTCTTAGTATTATCAATCTACTTTTTGTGTCTTCTTAGACCGTCATCACTCATTTTATTGCACCTAGTCACTAAACTCATTTACTCCGTTGACAAGTGTTTAACTTCCTCTTCTAATGCACTGAGATTACTTGATTTAATGCGATTAAATTTCAATACCCAAGTGTAATGTTTCTTGACATTCATCTTATAATATTACTTCACGGTACTAGACATTCCGTCTGTCAGCTCCACAAAGTTTGAATTTCTTCCCCTTGAATTTTATTTGCCTTTCTGGAATGCTCCATGGCTTCTTTCACAACTTGCTCGCTGGGCATATAGGATAACACCTCTTCCCCCTCCTTTTCCAGCGCTTCACCTTCACGAACACCGAAATGGTTTTATAACTGAAGTTTTTTTTCGGCGGAAACAGTATATAACCGTTCACGTCTCGTATATTACCCACGCTACCTTTAGAAATTTGAGGACTGCATTATAGTCAATATTAGTGAATGATTTACTGAACATAAATATGAATCTCAATATGAGTACCAGCGTTTGCACTGTGCTCGTTAGAGAAACTACAGCGAACAAACACTTAGATGACTGTTGGTGATTTGAACTGCCGGCTTTCCTGATACGAGTCCGGTGTTCCACTTGAGCACCGCCACACTCAGTGTACACCAGCACTGGTGGTCTGCAGGAGTCGTAAGTGCGAATATACATTGTGTTCAGAAAATGTTTATTCGCCCTTTCGACTCCTTGCAGGCCATAAACAACGACGTTCCAGTTTGTCTTCTGTGGTCCATTGTACCACGCGATTGGTGACGAGACGTAAGGCAGTGGAAGGAGGTAAGTTGCTAATTTACTAATCATCAATTTTACTTTACCGGAAAACTCTAGCGCCTTTGTACGAATGGGATTCGCACCTGCTATCCTATTTGATTCTTATCTTCGAACAGTTTTGTGTTTTCTCGATTAACACCATCCATTTCGTTCAGCTGTCCTTCTATTTGCCTTCCCGGATTTCTCCTTGATTTCCGTCACAGCTTACTCACAGTAATGGTACGATAATACCTTCTCTCGCTTCTCAGCTACTGCTACCATTACGAATAATGTTACAACTCCTATAACCTGGTGGCTATAATCATTTGCTTCTTCAGTATTATCGATGCCACATTCAGAATTTTGAGTAGTGTATTCAACATAAATATAGCAGCATCTGCATTGTGCGATTCAGTAAAATCACGGAGGACCTAAACCTGGATGGCCAGACGGTGTTATGTTCTGCTGTATTCCATGATGCGAGTCTGTTCTTCGACTTGTGCACCAGTGTATTAGATTAATAATGCTGGCCTGCAGGAATCATAATTGCACATACACATTGCTTTAAGAAAATGTATATGCCCACTTATGACGCCCTGAGGCCGTAACGTTCGACATTCCAGTCTTTCTTCGGTGGCCTATTGTACCACACAACAATCCAATAACCGTTAGACAATTCTTGTATGTGTGTAATTTATTAAATATGAATTTTCTTTATTATCCTATTTGTATCATATGCAGATAACAGAGCCGGCCTCAGCTTCGTGCAATGCAATGTAGCGTCTTTGGGATCTTGGCATTCTTCTCTTACATTTGTTAACAATGGACTAAGGATGGGCCCACCTTTTTGCGAGTACACAAATTATTGTTTGCTGGCAGGGTGGCCGAGCGGTTCTAGGCGCTACAGTCTGGAACCGCGCGACCGCTACGGTCGCAGGTTCGAATCCTGCCTCGGGCATGGATGTGTGTGATGTCCTTAGGTTAGTTAGGTTTAAGTAGTTCTAAGTTCTAGGGGACTGATGACCTTAGAAGTTAAGTCCCATAGTGCTCAGATCCATTTGAACCATTTTTTGAAGTACTTGTTTTTTTTATTGTCCAAACGTGTTTGGCCAAAGTTGTGACATTCTCATTGCGTTTTTTTCCTGAAATATGTACATACGTAGATACATAGAAACAAATAACTTTAAAGCTGGGGCTAACACGCTTAAAATACTTATACATTATTGCTTGACAAATCATTTTAAGTTACGACTTCTGGCGCAAATAGAAATACTACGTCAAGGGTCACAGAATGCATCACAGTTACAATTGGCGTTGCTAGGTAATGTTTTTAACCTTCCTCAAATGATAAAAGACCATTTCCAATTGATAAAAAGACCGTCGACAATGGTGAATGTCATATCTGTGTTAAGTAGCGAACTGTACACTTCCGGATTAAAATATGCTCTAGTCGGACTATGTTAAGCAACAAAATTTCCCCCATAGATGTTACCTAAGGAACTACTGGGCCCTGTAGTGACAAAAGGCGACACATACGCGTTTATTTACCACCAGCATAGCAACCTAAGCTACGAGCGTCCAATGCGTTGTCTAAGTGTTAGCTACTATTGCCGTCCGGGTATGAGTTTTAACACCTGAATAAAAAAAAAACATTTTACTGTATGAACTGTCAAGTAATCATGTAAAAAAAACGAACTTGACACAGCTAAGGTTCAAATGGTTCAAATGGCTCTGAGCACTATGGGACTTAACATCTATGGTCATCAGTCCCCTAGAACTTAGAACTACTTAAACCTAACTAACCTAAGTACATCACACCCATCCATGCCCGAGGCAGGATTCGAACCTGCGACCGTAGCATTCACGCGGTTCCGGACTGAGCGTCTAGAACCGCGAGACCACCGCGGTCGGCACATCTAAGGAGTGGCAAAATACTGCAATGGTAAAGCCAATCGGGACACGAATTTTATCAGAACAAACGTTTGAAATATTGGGTAGTAACCAAAAAAATCTGTGGTGTCACCGCCAGACACCACACTTGCTAGATAGTAGCCTTTAAATCGGCCGCGGTCCGTTGGTATACGTCGGACCCGCGTGTTGCCACTATCAGTGATTGCAGACCGAGCGCCGCCACACTGCAGGTCTAGAAACACTCCATTGCTCTCGCTCCAGTTATACAGCCGACTTTGCTAGCGATGGTTCACTGACTACAGACGCTCTCATTTGCAGAGACGACAGTTTAGCATAGCCTTCAACTACGTCATTTGCTACGACCTAGCAAGGCGCCATATTCAGTTACTACGTCTTCTGAACAGATAATATTGTGATTCATGTACCGTCAAGAGCGACGTTCATCATTAATGGATTAAAGTTAAGTATCAAACTAGCTACGTCCGCTTTCTAAATTCTAATTCCTTGTCATGTTCCAGACCTCACGTCAGTATAGTTCTTCCTTCCTCACGCCAGCCTGCGTGAGCTAAAACGCGTGCATTTCGGCCTCCAATAGTAACACGGTGTTGGCTCTTCTAACATCCTGCATGATTTCAGGTGACATGATGTACTGATTTAGACCTGTGGCTGATTTTAGTTGGCAGCCACAGGACACACACAAAGTAAATTAAAAGGTAAAATGCACATAACAGTTTAAATGATTACAAAATCTAATGTGTTATGTTTCTTACCCTAACAATAACTTGTGTATGCGTATTTCAGGAAAATAATAAAAATAACTGAGGATATCACAAATGTGGTGAAAGATATTTGGGAGAAAAGACGAACCAATGATTTGTGTACTTGCAAAAAGGCAGACCCATCCGTAATTCATTATTACTTTGTTGCAAGCACGAGACTAAGCTCAAAACTGTAATATGATCCTACGTTTATCGTTGCAGACGGGTCAGTTTCGCACAGGTTATAGAATTTTAATTTTATCTCGAAAGGCTTTTTGTGGTTTCTTCGTGAAATATGTATTTCACGCTAGTATAAACTTAGAGAAAGTTCATACCTTCTTCTCGGTTCATAAATTTTAGTACCTCTGGCCTTCTCGACGACCAATGGAGCAACCAATTATTGCTCTTGAAAACGACTTGTAGCGTCGGATTTTATTTTTCAAAATATTTGGCAGGAATTTTCTTTAAAATGAACTCTTGCATACTCTGCACTAGAACTGGTTATGCCCTGGATATTTTCGAAATTTTTACTAACATTGGAAACTATCACTAACTGAAAATATATATTAATATGTGAAACGAGGTTCACAAACCCTTCAGAATGAGAATTTCTCTCTGCAGCGGAGTGTGCGCTGATATGAAAATTCTTGGCAGATTAAAACTGTGCTTTGGACCGAGACTCGAACTCGGAAACTTTACCATTCGTGGGCAAGTGCTCTACCAACTTAGCTACCCAAGCACGACTCACACTGTTTACTCACAGCTTTACTTCTGCCAGTACCTCGTCTCCTACCTTCCAAACTATACAGAAGCTCTCGTCCAGCAAATAAATGTGAGGAGAGGGCGTGAGTCGTGTTTGGGTAGCTCAGATGGTAGAGCACTTGCTCACGACAGGCAAAGGACCCGAGTTCGAGTCTCGGTCGGGCACACAGTTTTAATCTGCCAGGAAGCTTCACAAACCCTGTTTTCTGACAACCACTACAGTGCTGTGGTAGACCAGCGCCTAGCAGGTCGAGGCAAATAGGTCAAGCGATAAGGCTGATCACCTTCTGCCGTTTCTGGTACAATACTGATCATAAGAATTTATTCCTCCAAACTGAATTCCAACTTGTTCGTCACATTACAGCACCGCTTCACTTTTATTATATAGAAAACAGAGGTCGGCAAACGTGAATTTGTACCTTACTACATGATTTTTAATAACTGGCAACGGATTCCGGGAAGTAGAACAGAAGTGTGACATAATTTTTTTTCCATAGTGGAGGGTGATCTGCATATATGTGGCTAGACACATGGCTTAACGAAACTTACTTTGAATGGTCTTAACATCTTGTATTCCGTAAACAACTCCAATCCCAATGTAAGAACACAATTTTCTAGCCATAAATATAAATATAAATACCTGTACTTGTACCGAGCGACGTACGAGTAGAGATACCTCGATTGTGACTTGGTTTTCTGAACTGCCATACTTCCAGGCATGAGCCCAGTGTTCTACTTGTATCCCACTATGCACAGTGTGTTACATTAATATCGGAGGTGTGTAGGTGTCATCAATGCGAATATGCATTACCTTAAGAAATTTTATTTTATCATTTATGACGTCTTGCAAAATGGTTCAAATGGCTCTGAGCAATATGGGACTCAACATCTGAGGTCATCAGTCCCCTAGAACTTAGAACTACTTAAACCTAAATAACCTAAGGACATCACACACATCCATGCCCGAGGGAGGATTCGAACCTGCGACCGTAGCGGTCACGCGGTTCCAATTGAAGCGCTTAGAACCGCACGGCCACACCGGCCGGCGACGTCTTGCAGGTTATAAACAATGACGTTCGAGTCATTCATCTGTGGACCACGATTACGCGCTGTTAGACTGTATTTGGGTGCCAGCGTAATAGTGGTGTGTCAGTCTGAACTTTATTAATTATCAGATTTACTTTGTTATCCTGGTTGTACGAGAAGCGTGTATTAATAGTGCAGTCCTATGCAGTGTTTGTCGGGTCATATGTGAACGTCATTGACCGTCAGGCGTTGCAAAACTTCGACTTTTATCGTTACAGACGAATCAGTTTCGCACATCTTGCTTTATCTTATTTTTATCTCAAAATGCAGGCATGTTTACTCGATAAGATATGTGAAGAGTGCACCTATAACCTCGGAGAACATTCATCCATTTTGCTTTAGTGCATTGCTTCAGGCATTTTCAATGAAATAAGAAACTGTTTATCTTGAAAAAACTCGTAACATAGCTGTCATTTTATCTCAGTGGCTGCCACGAGTTATCTTTCAGCGCACTAAAAATATAGGTGCTTAATATTTTTTATTTTCCCGAAATATTTACTGCCATTTGAAACTATCACTAACTGGAAATTTTCTGAGTGTGTTAGACGTCCTGACAACCAATATGGCACCATAGTAGCCCAGTTTCAAGCAGCCACAGGCACTATCAAACAGGACAGGCGATAAGTTCAGCATTTTATACTAGCGCTGTTTCGTTACTTTCAATAATCATTTATTCTTCCATGTGAATTCCAGTGCTTTGTAGCGTCACTTCCAACTGTTTATGCAGGGGGCACAGGTTGATGAATGCGACTTAGTTCCTTACTGTCCGCAGCTCGTGGTCGGGCGGTAGCGTTCTCGCTTCCCACGCACGGGTTCCCGGGTTCGATTCGCGGCGGGGTCAGGGATTTTCTCTGCCTCGTGATGACAGGGTGTTGCGTGATGTCCTTAGGTTAGTTAGGTTTAAGTAGTTCTAAGTTCTAGGGGACTGATGACCATAGATGTTAAGTCCCATAGTGTTCAGAGCCATTTGAACCATTTGAGTTCATTACTACGTGATTTTTATTTTCTGATAGCTGCTCTCTCGAAGCATAACAGAAGTGTAACATGGCTTTGTTCACTGTGGATGGTGAAGTGCAGAACACGTAAATGCTTTCACAGTGTCATTACGAAAGTTTGAGCGCTTTGTACGGCTTGCAGTCCATAAACCACTACAGTTTCCCTTCTGTACACAGTTCTGACACGTGATAATTTACGAGCGTTTGGAAAATTTTTACGGTTCACTAAATGTTGTTATTATTGTTGTTGTAGTGGCCTTCAGTCCAAACAATGGACTGCTGCAGCTCTCCAGACTTTTGTGTTCCGTGCAGGTCGCCTCATCTCTACATAATTGAGCGACTTAGTGCTATGTGAAGGTGCATACTGTAGTCGTGCTTTGGAATCGCTCTACAATTTATCCGCAGCCACACCTCCCCAAGCCAACTTCTACTTCCAACAATTACGAAACAGACGATAACTTGATGCCTCAATGAGAGTCCTGCCAACTGATCCTTTCTTTTAGTCTAGTTGTAACATGTATTTCTCTCCGCCAGATTTTGGTGCAGTACATTTTCGTTGTGTATCCGATCGACCCATCTACTCTTCAGCATTCTTCGGTACAAGCTGTTATACTCGTCTTATTTGAATTGTTGATCATCCATGTTTAACGCAACTTCTTCTCACTGAAACAAAAAAATATGTATGCGAAGCCAAGGAATTTCTCTTTCTCAGAAAGACTTTTCTTGGTATTACCAATCTACTTTTTTTGTCCTCTTAGACCGTCATCACTCATTTTATTGCACCTAGTCACTAAACTCATTTACTCCATTTACAAGTGTATAACTTACTCTTCTAATTGACTGAGATTACTGGGTTTAATGCGATTAAATTTCAATACACGAGTATAATTTTTGTTGACATTCATCTTACAATATTATTTCACGGTATTAGACATTCCGTTCATCGGCTCCACAAAGTTTAATTTCTTCCCCTTGAATTTTATTTGCCTTTCTGGATTGCTCCATGGTTTCCTTCACAACTTGCTCGGTGTACAGATAGGATAACACTTGTTCTCCCTCCTTTTCTATCATTTCATCTTCATGAACACCGAAATGGTTTTATAACTGAAGTCGTATTTCAGCGGAAACAGTATATAACGATTCACGTCTCGTATATTACCCACGCTACCTTTGTAAACTTGAGGACTGTATTATAGTCGATATTAGTCCATGATTTCCTGAACATAAATATGAATGTAAATATGAGTACCAGCGTTTGCACTGTGCTATTTAGAGAAACTACGGAGAACGTACAGCTAGATGACTGATGATGATTTGAACTGCCAGCTTTCCTGATACGAGTCCCGTGTTCTTCTTGTGCGCTGCCACACTCAGTGTATTACACCAGTCTTGGTGGTCTGCAGGAGTCGTAAGTGCGAATACACATTGCGTTCAGAAAATGTTTATTCACTCTTATGACTTCTTGCAGGCCATAAAAAACGACGTTCCAGTCTGTCTTCTATGGTCCATTGTGCCACGCGATTGTCGACGAGCCATAAAGCAATGGTAGGAGGTAAGTTGCTAATTTATTAAACATCAATTTTACTTTATTATATCACTTGTATGATAGAGCAGGCCCCTGCTTAGTGAAGTGCTATGCAATCTGTTTGGGTCCTTGACAGAGTTCTCCGTTAACGGTCGGACCATGGAAAACTCTGGCGCCTTTGTACGGATGAGATTCGCACCCGCTATCGTATTTCATTCTAATCTCGGTACAATTTTATGTTTTCTCGACTATCACCATCCATTCCGTTCAACTGTCCTAAGTTCGAATTTCTGCACCTTTAATTTGCCTTCCCGAATTTTTTCATGATTTCCTTCACAGCTTACTCACACTAATGGTACGATAACACTTTCTCTCGCTTCTCAACTAGTGCTACCCTTACGAATAATCTTATAACTCCTATAACCTGGTTGCTATAAACTGTAGATAATCATTTGCTTGTCCTATATTATCCATGCCACGTTCAGAATTTTGAGGAGTGTATTCAACATCAATATAGCAGCATCTGCATTGTGCGATTCAGTAAAATCACGGAGGACCTAAACCTGGATGGGCAGACGGTGTTTTCTTCTGCTGTATTCCCTGATGCGAGTCCGTTCTTCGACTTGTGCACCAGTGTATTACATTAACAATGATAGTCTGCAGGAGTCATAACTGCGGATATACATTGCTTTAAAAAAATGTATATGCCCACTTATGGCGCCCTGAGGCCATAAGGGTCGACGTTTCAGTCTTTCTTCGATGGCCATTGTAGCACACAATCGTCCACTAACCGTAAGACAGTGCTTGTGGGTGTGTAATTTATTAAGTATGAATTTTACTTTATTGTCCTACTTGTATCATATGCATAAAACAGAGTAGGTCTCAGCTTGGTGCAGTGAAATGTAGTGTCTTTGGGGTCTTGGCATTGTTCTCATACGTTTAGTAATAATGGATTAAGGATGGGCCCACCTTTTTTCGAGTACACAAGTAATTGTTTTCATTTGTCATCCAAACATGTTGTGACATCCTCTTTGAAATACATATTTTCGTTGGTACATGAAAACAAATAATTTTAAAACTGGGCAACCACGGCTAAAATAGTTGTGCGTGATTGCTTATCAAATCATACAGGGAATAGTTTAAAAAAAAAATGACCTTCCCACTTACAACAATTACGGAACAGACAATAATTGGATACTTCAATAATGGTCCTGTCAATTGCTCCCTTCTTTTAGTTTCGTTATAACATATATTTCTCTTCACCAGATATTGATGCAATACATTTTCGTTGAGTATCAGATTAACCCTTATAATCTTCAGCATTCTTGGGTAGGAGCTGTGTCCCCAGTGTGGAAGATAGCACGTCGGTTGTGGGATCTTCTACGGCGAAGGCTGCTATGCCGTCATCTCGAACTTGAACTTGTGTTTGTGCTTTTTTTTTTTGTGGGATGCTACTTGCCCAGGATAGTCTCTATATCTACATATCTACAGAGGGCAAGATCTATAGCACTGACAATGATAGTAGGCGACATCTCTCATTAATGTATTCTATTTGTTTACAAATTGAAATATAGATTTTTACACTGTCTTTTTCAAACTCTACCATCTCGTGAGCAAGATGTATGAAACAGGCGAAATACCCTCAGACTTCAAGAAGAATATAATAATTCCAATCCCAAAGAAAGCAGGTGTTGACAGATGTGAAAATTACCGAACTATCAGTTTAATAAGTCACAGCTGCAAAATACTAACACGAATTCTTTACAGACGAATGGAAAAACTAGTAGAAGCCAACCTCGGGGAAGATCAGTTTGGATTCCGTAGAAACACTGGAACACGTGAGGCAATACTGACCTTACGACTTATCTTAGAAGAAAGATTAAGGAAAGGCAAACCTACGTTTCTAGCATTTGTAGACTTAGAGAAAGCTTTTGACAATGTTGACTGGAATACTCTCTTTCAAATTCTAAAGGTGGCAGGGGTAAAATACAGGGAGCGAAAGGCTATTTACAATTTGTACAGAAACCAGATGGCAGTTATAAGAGTCGAGGGACATGAAAGGGAAGCAGTGGTTCGGAAGGGATTGAGACAGGGTTGTAGCCTCTCCCGATGTTATTCAATCTGTATATTGAGCAAGCAGTATTGGAAACGAAAGAAAAATTCGGAGTAGGTATTAAAATTCATGGAGAAGAAATAAAAACTTTGAGGTTCGCCGATGACATTGTAATTCTGTCAGAGACAGCAAAGGACTTGGAAGGGCAGTTGAATGGAATGGACAGTGTCTTGAAAGGAGGATATAAGATGAACATCAACAAAAGCAAAACAAGGATAATGGAATGTAGTCTAATTAAGTCGGGTGATGCTGAGGGAATTAGATTAGGAAATGGGGCACTTAAAGTAGTAAAGGAGTTTTGCTATTTGGGGAGCAAAATAACTGATGATGGTCGAAGTAGAGAGGATATAAAATGTAGGCTGGCAATGGCAAGGAAAGCGTTTCTGATGAAGAGAAATTTGTTAACATCCAGTATTGATTTAAGTGTCAGGAAGTCATTTCTGAAAGTATTCGTATGGAGTGTAGCCATGTATGGAAGTGAAACATGGACGATTAATAGTTTGGACAAGAAGAGAATAGAAGCTTTCGAAATGTGGTGCTACAGAAGAATGCTGAAGATCAGATGGGTAGATCACATAACTATTGAATAGGATTGGGGAGAAGAGAAGTTTGTGGCACAACTTGACCAGAAGAAGGGATCGGTTGGTAGGACATGTTCTGAGGCATCAAGCGATCACCAATTTAGTATTGGAGGGCAGCGTGGAGGGTAAAAATCGTAGAGGGAGACCAAGAGATGAATACACTAAGCAGATTCAGAAGGATGTAGGTTGCAGTAAGTACTGGGAGATGAAAAAGCTTGCACAGGATAGAGTAGCATGGAGAGCTGCATCAAACCAGTCTCAGGACTGAAGACCACAACAACTTCTTCAAAACTGGACTTAGCTTTTTTAATAGTACGGTAACTTTTCTGACAACTTGCGATATCGAGTATGACATGTCCATCCAAAACAGAGATAGACGTCCGGCTACGAAGGTTATCCGAAACACAATGACTAGCACAGCCGTAGTACTTCGTCTCCCAGTCGCGCCAAAGCGACACGAAGGTTTCCTAAGCACTTACTCTTTTGTTTCTCAAAACTAGTGAAATTTAATAAATAAAAACAGTAGATTCGTAGCGTGACCATGAGAGATTGTCATACTGAAAACTGGGTTAAATACGATGAAAATGATATAAATAATTAATAAGAGTAGTTAGGCGTTTTGGCGCCTAACGCCCGAAGGAGTCGATCAATCAAGCAATTCAGTACAATTGGCGGACTCTCCCACGGGAATAGTACATACTGTACCATTCATTGCTTGTACCTTACTCCACTGTTGTACAAAAAAAAAAAAAGAAAAAAATGTGCTACTTCATGTATATCAGGCAGCATTAAAGCGAGCTTATAGCAAGATAAGATACTGGCGGCCACAGCAAGGAATATCATACTTACCTCCGTTGACTATCAGACGTTGCTGTACTCCGACATTTATCTCTACATACGAGTGAATTTCGCACATATTAGAGTACGTTATTTTTGTACCGGAATACTTTTGTGTTTTCTCCATAAGATATATGTTTAGTGCACGTACAAACCTGGAGAACAGTTACTCATTTTCCTTCCCTATAATACTTCTGACATTTTCAATTAAGTAAGAAATTGCTTTACTTGAATACACCTCTTAACATAAGCTGTTATTTTTTCTTGATGGCTACTAGGAGCTTTCTTTTTAAATGTACTCCATCGAATTCTGCAGTAAAATAGAGATTTTTGCATTTTTTCGGAATGTTCACTGTTATTTGAAGTTATCACTAACGGGCAATACTGTAACTATGTGAGACGTCCTTTACCCACCTAGTCCCCTGATGATCACTTTAGTGCCACAACAGCCCAGATCCAGCCACGCAACTTCAAATGGGGCAGGAGATAAGCTGAGCATTTTCTGCTAATAATGGTCCGCTACAGACAATACTCATAACACCTCCAACACGAATTACAGCTTATTCCAGTGCATTACAACATCACAGTGATTTAATTATATAGGTAGCTGAGGGTGGTAGCCGATATTTGGTTCCTTACTACATAATTATTAATATCTGGAAGCTATATCAGAGAAGCAGAACAGAAGTCCGACATGACTTCGTTCCACTGTGGTTGATGATCTGCATAAATAAGTAGTGCTTGGCTTGGTGTATTACGAAAGTTTAAATGTTTTTAACGTCTTGCAATCCACAAACAACCCCAGCCTCTCTTCTGTATACAATTCAGCCACACGATCATCAAGATTTCTGACGTGAAGATTTAATCTGAGATGTGCAATAGATAATAAAACAGTTCCATTACTGAAGGAAAGAAGAAGGCAGTATAGTTTCAACGTGCTGTCGGTAACATGGATCTGGAGAGGAGTGCAGCCTCGTATTGGGGAGTTATGTGGGCACAACAAGCTACGTGCTGCTAGTATTTGCCTTGAAGAATTTAGGGAATCCGCAGAGTACCTAAACTTTGATGGCCAGATGCTGATTTAATCAGCTGTTCTTCCCGTTGCGACTCCAGTGTTCTACGTCTGCGCCACCACGCTTGTGTTTTACACGAATAATGGTGATTTGCAGGTGTCATAAGTGGCAGTACACATCGCATTATGAAAAGTGTATACTGTCCCTTATGACGCCTTGCAGGTCACATAACAACGACGCTCAAGTATGTCTCCTGTGGACCACTACACCACATGATCGTCCACTAGCTGTAAGACAACAATTGTGGGTAAGTAAGTAATTTACTAAATGTCAGTTTTACTTTATTATCCTATTGGTGTCAGGTGCATGAAATAGAGGAGGCCGCTGCTGAGTGCAGTCCTATGCAGTATTGCTGGATCCTTGTGTATTGTTCCGCATTGATCGTGAGGCGGTTCACAGCATCGACTTTATCGTTACACTGGCGAAACAGTTTCACTACTCTTACAGTATTTTCTGTTTGTATTACGTAATGCATTGAGGTATTCTAGGTATAGGCTGTATCGCATACAAGTACAGACGTCTAGAAGGTTCATACATTTTCTCAGTCCAAATTCTTGAAACTCTTTTTTTTTTTTTTTTTTTTTTTTTTTTTTTTTTTTTTTTTGGAGAAATTATGCATCGAAACGTACTACATCATAATCTGAGGCGACAGAAGTCATGATATAGCGATATGCACATATACAAATGTCGGCAGTATAGAGTACACAAGATATAAAATGGCAGAGTACTGACGAAACACTCGTTCGTAGTTACTTGATTCATGTGAGAAGATATACGACATGATTATGGCCATATGACGAAACGTAACAAACTTTGAAAGTGAAATCGTAGTCGGAGCGAGACGCATGGGACACTGCATTTCGGCAATCGTTAGGGAATTCAATATTCCGAGATCCACATTGTCAAGAGCGTGCCGAGAATAACTATGAGGGTTGGAACTTTAATAGTGGCAACTATTTATTTACAACTCGTAAAAAATAGATACGTGTTTCAAAGTTTTATTTGCCTGCAGAGTGGTCATCAGCATCGTGTATAACCCGCTGCCAGCGATATGGATGTCGTAGGATACTCTTAGCAGTGCCAGCTGTGTTGACAGTTGGAGAGGCGCGGTTTATTGCCCGACGAAAGTGTAGCAGTTCTGAAGCGAATATCGTGAAGTGTTTCCTTCAGTTTATAAATCGAGTTGAAGCTACGAGGGCTTAAGTGAGGGAAGTGCAGTAGGTGGCATAGCGCTTAGCAGCCCCATCAGTCAAAAAAGCAGTAACAGCTTGCCCTCTACGTGCGTAAGCAATGTCAGCAAAATGATGGTCAGGTCTTGCATAACGTGTCATCACTCCTGTCACTATGCTGTTCATTTTTGGAACACAATCTACGACCAGCTTAGAGACAGCAGTGATGATAATTTTTGCAGGACCTGACCATCATTTTCCAGGACAATGCTCAAGCACATGCAGTGCAAGCTGTTACTGATTGTTTGATTGATGCGGCTGCTAAGTGCTACACCACCTTCTGCTCTCCCCTGATTATGCCCTCGTAAGGTCAACTCGGTTTCTAAACTGAAGAAAACGCTTCACAGCATTCGCTTCAGAAAATGCTTCAGAAAAGAATTCGATGGGAAGTAGACCGCGCCTCTCGGACTGTCAACACGACTGGCACTGCTGAGAGTATCCAACGACTTCCACATCACTGGCAACGAGTTATACACAATGCTGGTGACTATTTTGAAGGTCAGTAAAACTATGAAACACGTATCTATTTTGGACGAGCTGTGAATAAATAGTTGCCACTATTAAAGTTCCAACCCTCGAAATTTCAGGTATTACTTTTCATCAAGTACGACGCAGTAGCTGACGGCCTTCACTTAAGGACGGAGAGCAGCGTCGTTTGCATGGAGTTGTCACTGCTGACAGACAACCAACACTGTGTCCAATAATCGCAGAAATCAATATGGGTCGTATGTTGAAAGTATCTGTTACGACAGTGATCCGAAATTTGTCGATAATGAACTATGGGCGCAGACGACCACTGCGAGTGCTTTTGCTAACAGGACGACATCGTCTGCAGCGCCTATCCGGGCTAGTGACCATATTGGTAAGAGCCGAGACGACTGGAAAACCGTGGTCTAATCAAATGAGTCCCGATTTAATTGGGAAGAGTTTATGATAGGCTTCGAGTGTGGGGCAGACGCCACGAGGCCTTGAACCCAAGTTGTCAACAACGCACTGTGTAACCTGGTAGTGGCTCCATAATTGTGTGGGCTGTGTTTACAAGTAATGGACTGGATGCTGTGTTCCAACTGAAGCGACCATTGACTGCAGCTGGTTACGTTTGGCTACTTCGAGTCCATACAGACATTCATGGACCTCTTGTTCCCAAACAGCCGTGGATTTTTTATGGATGATAATGCGCCAAGTAACCAGAGCACAATTGTTCAAGATTGTTTTAATGAATGTTCTGAGCAGTTCGAGCTAATGATTTGGACACTCAAATCACCCAACGTGGTTCCCATTAAACATTTATAGAACATTATCGAGAGGTCAGTTATGTACATAATCATTCACTGGCAACACTTACCCAGTTACGGAGGCTATAGAGGCAGCACGGCTCAATATTTCTACGAGGGCCGTCCTACAACTTGTCGAGTCCATGGCACGTCGAGTTGCTGCATTACACGCAACAATGGGAGGTCCTATCCTATGTCAGAGGGGAAATGCGACTTTGATAATTAGTACGTATTCACAACAACTGGCAGTTCATTTCCAGTGGTAGAACAAACGTTTGGCAACTAATAGATTTTTTTGACTATGAATCGTGTTCTGCCTGAATTATAAGTGCTTGCACTCAGTATGTTAAGAAAGTGTGTATAGATATTTATAAAGTCGTACAGTCCATGAATATCAACACTGTAGTCACTCTTCTGTGGACCTTCGCATTGTACAACCGTTCTCTACTTGTTTTACAATGTTCAAAATGGTTCAAATGGCACTGAGCACTATGGGACTTAACTGCTGACGTCATCAGTCCCCTAGAATGTAGAACTACTTAAACCTAACTAACCTAACGACATCACAGACATCCATGCCCGATGCAGGATTCGAATCTGCGACCGTAGCTGTCAGGCGGTTCCAGAGTCTAACGCCTAGAACCGCTCGGCCACTCTGGCCGGCAATGGTTAAGTATGGAACTTATTAAATATCCAAGTACCACTAGTGCTGGGGTACTTATGTTATACCCAGGGAGTGTGTGAAATGAGGTGGACAACAAGTCTGACCATTTCTTGGCATTGCTGATTAATTTGTGATGATGATAATTCCTTCCAGCGACCAGAATCCATCGTGATCCTGCTCTTAATGGAATCTTTCCCGTTTAGCTGTATAAGCAATTGTTGGTTATCAACACGAAGTTGTTCGTTAGCAAATAATTTAAAACAATTCACAGATATTTCTCACTATCAGAAGAAGTGTCTGACAGGAAATGGATTTGTCCACTGTGCATGGTGGTCTGCAGGGGTCAGAAGTGCTAATATACATTATGGTAAAAAATTGTGTATTGGTACTTTTGGCTCCTTGCAGTCCATAAACAACAACTTTGAAGGCTCTCTGCAGAGGACTGTTACACCACGTGACCGTTCACTAACTGTAGCAGAATATTTGTGGGTAAGTATGGAAATTAATAAATTAGAGTCGCTGTCCAATTTTTCCCCCACCCTCACACTTCCAATTGCGACATACGATAATTTGCTGCTCGAAAAGGTCCTGATAAATGATCCCTTGTTTTAATGTAGTTGTAACATATATTTCTCTTCACTAGACACTGATGCGGTGCATTTTCATTGGGTATGCAATCAGCCCATCTCATTTACAGAATTCTTCGGTAGAAGCTGTTATTCTTGTCTTAATTGAATTGCTGTTGATCCATGTTTAACGCAAATACTTCTCGCTGAAGCATAACATTGCATTCGATACCAAGAAATTTCTCTTTATCAGAAACACTTTTCTGGGTATTAAAAATCTTCTTTTTTTACCCTCTTAGACCGTCATCACACATTTTATAGCACCTAGTCACAAATCACTTTTACTGCTTTTAGAAGTGTGTCACATCCTCTTCTTATGCACTCAGATTACTTGATTTAATAGGATTAAATTTCAATACCCAAGTATAATTTTATGACTTTCATCTTATAATCTCATTTCACGTAACCAGTCATTCCACTCAACTCATCCACCAAGTTTAAATTTCTTCACTTTGTATTTTAATTATCTTCCGAAATTCGCCTTAGTTTACTTCGCAGTTTGCCTACTGCACCGATAGAATAACACTATTTCTCCCCTCTAGAATACTGATTTGTTTTCATGAATCCTCTTATAACTTTTATTACTGCAATCAGTCTGCTGTAGAAAGTTTAGTCATTCCCCTCTCGTAAATTATCAGTGCTACCTTCAGAATCTCAGGGAATTCTTTCAATTCAGTGTTAGTACATAATCTTGTAAACATAAATGTAAATACTAGCATTTGCATTGAGTGATTTGCAGATACTACAGAGGACCTAAACCTGGATGGGCGGATGATGTTTTCAACTTACATACCTCCTGATGTTCGTCAAGTGTTCTACTTGTGCTCCACCACGCTCATTGTGTTACATTACTAATGGTGGTCCGGAGGAACCATCAGTGGGGATATACTTTGCCTTACGAAAATGTTAATTCTCACCTATGACGTCTGGCAGGCCACTTATAGCGACGTTCCAGTCTCTCTTCTGTTGCCCATGAACGTACGCTTCGCGAAGGCAATGACTGTGACTATGTGTGTAATTTACTATACATCAAATATGCTTTGTTATTCCGGTTGTATGAGATGCATGTAACAGAGCAGGGCACTGCTTAGTGTAGTCCTATGCAGTGTTCGTGGAGTCGTATGTTGAGCCGCTGACAATAAAGTTCATTGAATGTAGTCAGAACGTTCTATCTGGCAACAGTGGCGACTCTCAATGCTGCACATGCATAGCGGTCGGTGTTGACAAACTGCCCCCACCGTAGTTCAATTGAGCATCGTGTATGGCCGTGATAGACCTGTTAATACAAGTGCTTGTTCAGTGTATTAGTTCTGAAATGAGAACATGACAATGAACGAGCAAAAGATCAATTTAGAAAGTTCTTTTATGCTTTGCAAGACACCAAATGTAATGCATGCAATGCTGGTACATGTTCCATGAAATCTGTGTACGAGTGGTTCGTGTAATAGTTAATAAGTCTGTTCCATTACTGAATGAAAGAAGAAGTCAGAAAAGTTTCAATGTGTTGTGAGTAACATGGTTCTGGAGAGGAGGGCAACCTCGTATTGGGGAGTTACGTGCTGCTGCTAACATTTGCCTTGAAATATTTAGGGAAACCTCAGAGTACCTAAACAGTGATGGCCTGATGCTGATTTATAAAGCTGTTCTTCCATTGCGACTCCAGGATTCTACGTTTGCACCACCACAATTGTGTTAAACACAAATAGTGGTGATTTGCAGGTGTCATAAGTGATAGTACACATTACATTATAAAAATTGTAATACTATCCCTTATGACGCCTTGCAGGTCACAAACAACGACGTTCCAGTATGTCTTCTGTGGACCATTACACCACATGATCATCCACTAGATGTAAGACAACAGTTGAGGGTAAGTATGTAATTTACTAAATTTCAGTTTTACTTTATTATCCTATTGGTATCAGGTTCATGTAACAGAGCAGGCCGCTGCATAGTACAGTCGTATGCAGTATTTGCTGGAGCCTTGTGTATGGTTCCGCATTGATCGTGTGGCAGTTGACAGCTTTGACTTTATCGTTAGAGTGGCGATACAGTTTCAACTCTTACCGTATTTTCTGTTCTTATTATGTAATGTATTTATGTATTCTAGGTATACTCTGTATCGCATGGAAGTACAAACGTACAGAATGTTCATACATTTTTTCAGTCCAATTAGTTTAGTGCTTCCTCCTTTTACCGCAGAAATTCTTGTAATGTAGTTTTTTTTTTTTTTCATAATGACTACCCCCTGCGGGTTCGGGGGTTAGAATATTCCCGCGGTATTCCTGCCTGTCGTAAGAGGCGACTAAAAGGAGTCTCAAGTGTTTCGGCCTATAATGTGATGGTCCCAATTAGGGTTTGACCTTCATCTTTCTAAATTCTTCCGAAGAGCGAGCCAGTTGGGGAACGGCACCTTACATGGTGCACTGTATCCGTCGTGCGTTGAGACCCTTAGCCGGCTTTCTCGTCGTCACAATGGTGTCCCGCTCTTGGGCTAGGATACGTTTCTGGGTGTGATTAACACTTTGCACTGTGCAGTGTTGCTATTTGCTGAGACGACGACCTTGGACATTTTTACACCTATGATGCAGCATGGTAGCCAGTCCATTATGGTGGGGCCGCCATGTACCCTGTTGATTGTACACCCCTGACAACACAGAGATCGCTGTGCTGATGCCTGGCCGTTAAGTCCCCACGTACGGCAAGGAGTAGGTGCCTATCTCCCTGGAGCATTGGGACTCTCGGTAATGGCCACACTGCCAGGTGGCCCTTGCTGCGGCTGGGTGGCGCCCGTGGGGAGGGCCCTTGGTCGGAGTGGGTGGCATCAGTGTGGATGACCAGCAATGAAGCGTGGTACATCGTCTCTCGTTGAGGGCCAGCCACCAGCAGTCTCTAAGCGTTCTTGGGTTCAATTTAATGCTCAGAAATACTATCCGAACACGTTCCCCTCCCTGGCTACACCATGGGAGGAGTATAAGTTTCAGGATGGCGGTGACAGTTATTCGCCCCGGTTCCTAGTTTGTACAAGAGCTGATGGAGAGTCTTTCATGTCCACAAGGCCTCAGTTCTTATAAGAGCATTTAGAGGACAAGTTCGGGGAGGTGGAGGGCTTGTCCAAAATGCTCTCTGGGTCAGTTTTGATAAAAACGGCATCCTCTGCCCAGTCACTAGGGTTACTTGCTTGTGACTAGTTGGGGATGTTAACGTTACCATCACACCACATAAGAGTCTAAGTATGGTCCAGGGTTTTATTTTCCATAGGGACCTACTTTTGCAGTCTGATGAGGAACTGCATGCCAACTTAAAGCGTCGAGGTGTTCATTTCGTCTGGCGCGTTAATTGGTGTCAGAGCGATCATTAGGTTTCTACCGGTGCCTTCATATTGGCCTTCAAGGGTGAAACTTTACCTGGAAGGTCAAGATGATGGTCTACTGGTGTGATGTCAAGCCCTCTATCCCTCCCTCAATGTGGTGCTTTAAGTGCTGGAAGTTTGGCCATATGCCTTCCCGCTGTACTTCCAGCCTCACATGTCGAGATTGCAGACGCCCATCACATCCTAATACTCCATGTGCCCCGCCTCCCATCTGTGTCAATTGGGGAGAGCATCATTCACCTTGCTCGCCAGACTGCAGCATCTTACAGAAAGAGCGCAAAATCATGGAATATAAAACCCTGGACCCACTGACCTATACTGAGGCCAAGAGGAAATATGAACGACTGCATCCTGTGCGAATGACTGCCTCATATGCCGCTGCAACGACAAATATACTAGACCCATCTGTTCCGCGAATTCCAGTTGGATCGCCAAACAGTACAACACATGCCCCCTTGCCCATAGGGAGCACCATCGCCCCTGTTGCTCCTGCGCCACTTACCTTGGGAGCGACACCCTCCCCCCCCCCCCCCCTCCCCCGCCACACACACACATCGGGGATATCCGTCCCCGCTTATAAGCCAGAGAATCGTCCACCTTCTTCGGCTTCTCTCGTTCGCAAGGGGACCCTTTGGTCCCTCCCTTCCCTTGCTTCCACAAGCGGGAAGGCTGACGCCCGACAGTGGCATAAGTGCCCACAACCAGCTGGTCGTAGGGCTTCGTGATCCTCCTCTGTCCTGGAGTCTGATCGGTGAACCCCTCCCAGCCAGTGAAACACAAGGAGCAGCATGATAAATCCTAGAGGAAGATCTCTAAGGCCAAGGAACTTGCGGTGGCACCCACACCACCGCAACCTTCGAGCTCTGCGTCTGAAGATGAGGTGGAGACCCTGTTGTCCGCTGAGGACCTCGATATCGCCGGTCCCTCAGACACAATGGATAGCACTCGCACAGGTGCTCAATCGGTGGCAGCAGGTGACCCAGCGGCGTAATCTACCTCACCAGTCCCTTCACGCCTTTGTCAGCCATGGACAATATCTTACTCCAGTGGAACTGCAGCGGTTTCTTCCACCATCTTGCTGAGCTCAGACAACTTCTCAGCCTCCACGCTTTCCTCTGCATTGCTCTTCAGGAAACTTGGTTTCCGGCAATGCGAACCCCCGCCCTCCGTGGCTATCGAAGTTATTATTGGAACCAGGCAGCTTATGAAAGGGTATCTCGTGGCTTCTGCATCTACGTCCTTCACTCCCTTCACAGCGAGTTTGTCCCTCTACAAACACCTTTAGAGGCTGTCGCTATTCGGGTGTGGACGCCACAGGCTGTTACTGTCTGTAGTCTTTATCTTCCACCTGATGGTGATGTCCTGCAGCATGTCCTGGCTGTGCTGATAGCCCAATTTCCGCCACCTTTCCTGTTACTGGGTGACTTCAACGCCCATAACCCTTTATGGGGTGGGTCAGTGGCCACATGTCGAGGCGCCACCGTTGAGAATGTATTGACATAGCTCGACCTTTCCATTTTAAATGATGGTGCCTTCACTTATTTCAGTGTGGCGCATGGCACATACTCCGCCATCGACATTTCGATCTGTGGCCCTAGCCTCTTACCGTCTTTCCAATGGAGTGTGCATGACGACCTGTGTGGTAGTGACCACTTCCTGATCTCTCTGTTACTGCCACAGCGTCACTCTTCTGGACGCCCTTGAAGATGGGCTATGAATAAGGCTAACTGGGACTTGTTCTCCTCCACTGCCGCTATTGAGGCTCTTTCTAATGAAGCCATTGATGCGGTGGTTCACTCGGTCACCACCAGCATCGTCACTGCCGCAGAATCTGTCATTCCCCGTTCTTCTGGGTCCCATCGGCGGAGGACTGTGCCTTGGTGGTCGCCTGCGATCGCCGAGGCGATTAACTATCGCAGGCGGGCTCTCGAGCGTCACAAGCAGCACCCCTCACTAGAAAACCTCATCGCCTTTAAACGTATCCGCGCGCGGGCCCGCCGCATCATTCACCAACACAAGCAGGAGTGCTGGGAACGGTATGTCTCCACCATTGGCCTCCATATCTCTCCATCGCAGTTTTGGGCCAAGATTAGGCGCCTCTATGGCTATCGGACCACTGTCAGTGTCCCTGCGCTCTGACTGAATGGAGCAGTTTGTACTGACTCTGACATAATTGCAAACCGGTTAGCAGACCATTTTGCTCTCAGTTCCGCTTCTCTGAATTACCCACTGGCCTTCCGCTCCATTAAAGAGCAGTTGGAACGTCGGAGCCTTTCATTTCACACCCGGCATCCTGAATCCTACATTGTTCAATTCAGTGTGTGAGAATTCTACAGTGCCCTAGCCACTTGCCCTGATACAGCTCCCAGGCAAGATCGCATCTACTGTCAGATGCAGAAACACCTCTCAGTGGACTGCCAGTGACGCCTCCTCCACCTTACAACCGTATCTGGGTCGAAGGTGAGTTTCCGTCGCAATGGCGGGAAAGCATTGTTATCCCCGTTTTGAAACCTGGCAAGAACCCATTGGAGGTGGACAGATATCGCCCCATTAGCCTCACCAACGTCCTTTGCAAGTTGCTCGAAAGCATGGTGAGCCAGCGGTTGAGTTGGGTACTCGAGTCTTGGGGCCTTCTGGCTCTGTCTCAGGGTGGGTTGCGTAACGGCCGCTCTGCCGCCGATGATCTGGTAAGCCTGAAGTCAGCCATCTGAACGGCCTTTGCCCACCGTCAGCACCTTGTCGCTGTCTTTTTTGACATGTGGAAGGCGTACAATGCGACATGGCGCCATCAAATCCTCTCTACGCTTCATGGTTGGAGTCTTAGGGGTCCGCTGCTGATTTTCATACGAAACATTCTGTCGCATCGTACCTACCGCGTGCAAGTCGCGGCCTCCCATACTTCTCCCAGAGTTCAGAAGAACGGGGTACCACAGGGATCTGTCTCAAGTGTCTGCCTGTTTTTAATTTCTATTAATGGCTTCGCTGCGGTGGTGGGAACCTCTGTCTCAGCTTCCTTGAATGCTGACGACTTCTGCTTCTACTATAGCTCCATTGGCATTGCAGCTGCTGAACGTGTGCTGCAGGGCGCTATCCGCAAGGCGCAGTCTTGGGCTGTAGCGCATCTCTTCCAGTTTTCGGCCACCAAGGCCTGCGTTATGCATTTGTGCCGGCGACGCACTGTTCACCCTGAGCCGCAGCTTTACCTTGATGGCGAACCTCTTGCTGTGGTAGAGACACATCGGTTTCTGGGTGTGGTTTTTGATGCCTGGTTGACTTGGCTCCCACATATTCGGCAGCTTAAACAGATGTGTTGGCGGCATCTTAAAGCTCTGCGATGCTTGAGTCACACCAGCTGAGGCGCCGACCGATCTACCCTCTTACGGCTCTACCAGGCGTTAATCCAGTCCCGTCTGGATTATGGGAGCCTGGATTATGGGTCAGCATCCTCTTCTGCTTCGAGGGTGCTGGAACCAATCCTTCACAGCTGGATCCGACTTGCCACTGGTGCTTTCCAGGTCAGCCCTATGAACAGCATACTTGTGGAGGCAGCTATCCCTCCACTGCAGTCCCAGCGCCAACGTTTACTGGCCGCATATGCAACACCTGTTTGCAGGTTACCCAGGCATCCTAATTATCGTCTCCCATTCCCTCAGTCGGTCGTCCATCTCCCAGAACGTCGGCCCCGGTAGGGCTGTACGATCGCGGTCCGCGTCAGAGAGCTTCTCTCTGCTCTTGGTGTTTTCCCTCTTCCACATCCTTTCCGGGCCCCCCTGCGTACACCTCCGTGGTGTGTGCCCCGGCCTTGCCTTCGGCTTGAATTGGCACAGGGTCCGAAGGACTCACACTCTCCGGAGGCCTTCTGCCGCCGCTTTCTTTCCATCCTTGCCACGTATCAGGGCTCTGGCGTTCTTTACACTAACAGTTCGCTGGTTGCTGGTCGTGTCGGTTATGCTCTCACTCTAGGGGCCATTGCGAACAATGCTCATTGATTGCTCGCTGCAGCGTTTTCACTGCTGAGCTGGTCGCCATCTCTCGTGCCCTATATTATATCCGCTCCTGCTCAGGTGAGTCCTTCGTTATCTGTAGCGACTCCCTGAGCAGTTTACAAGCTATCGACCAGTGCTTCCCTCGCTCTCGTCTGGTGATGGCTGTCCAGGAGCCACTCGACACTCTTGCCCGTTGCAGCCGCTCTGTGGTCTTTGTGTGGACCCCTGGTCATGTCGTGTTCCCGGTCAATGAACATGTTGACGCCTGGCCAAACAAGTGGTCCACATTTTGTTGG